>NW_027040232.1:17500-112828 GCF_034236695.1 Oncorhynchus nerka | reverse complement strand
CATTTTATGTTAAGATTAAGAATTCTAAACCATCACCAACATTAGTCACATTTATCATACACTAAACTTGAAAAAGTAGAAAGTTTAAAGCAGCTTAGAGCTAATAATATTCATTTAAAAGGATAGTGCAGCAATTATTATATGGATATTATTTTTAGTCTTGTCTATAGACTTGCTTTCAAGATTAGAAACAGCACTATAAAAAAAACTTAACTATCCTGTAAATGATTTAATAACATGTTCTGCATTGTAGTGTAGAGTGAAGCAGTAGTAGTTTACCTGTCCAGAGTAGAGAACAGAGGAGAAAAGGTTGTGAAAGGAATCCAAAGGTACAGAGCAAAGATATCCCTCTCTCCTGTCCTACAAACTTCATCTCTCTCTCTCTGCCCCTCTCTCTCTCTCTCTCTTCTCTCTCTGCCCCTCTCTCTGCCCCCTCTCTCTCTCTGCCCTCTCTCTCTCTCTCTCCTGCCCCTCCTCTCTCTCCCTCTCTCTCTCCTATCTCTCTCTCTCCTCTCTCTCTCTCCTGCCCTCTCTCTCCTCTGCCTCTCTATTCCTCTTTTCTATCTCTGCCTCTCTCTCTCCTGTCCCACAACCTCTCCCCGCTTCCTCTCCTCTCCTCTCCTCTCTCACTCTCTGCCTCCTCTCTTCTGTCTTCTCTCTCTGTCTGTCTTCAGTCTTCAAGGTGTGGTGTTGTCTCGGCAGTCTCTTTCTCTCCTCCCCTCTCTCCCTCTCACTTATTTGTGTGTTCAGCTGCACCCCGAAGGGGCAGGCAGTCAGACAGTGCTAGCAGACAGACTGGCAGTCCAGTTGCAGGATATTAGCTCAGAAACAGAAGAAATGTCTGCCTCTCAACATTACATTTACATTTTACATTTAAGTCATTTAGCAGACGCTCTTATCCAGAGCGACTTACAAATTGGTGCTTTCACCTTATGACATCAGTGGATAGAACATAGAACCAGCATAGAAAAAATCATCCTAGAACCAGACAATAAATGTCATTCTAGAACCAGGCCATGAATATCATCGTAGAACCATCCTGAAATATCATCCTAGAACCAGACAATAAATGTCATTCCTAGAACCAGGCCATGAATATCATGTTAGAACCATCCCTGAAATATCATTCTAGAACAGCCTAGAAATATCATTAAAACCAGCTCATGAATATCATCCTAGAACCAGCCCATAAATATAATCCTGAACCAGCCCATGATTATCATCCTAGAACCAGCCCATAACTTTAATCTTGGTGTTTTAGGAGGAGGAAATATAATCCTAGAGACAGCCCATGATTATCATCCTAGAACCAGCCCATAAATGTAATCCTAGAACCAGCCCAGAAATATAATCCTAGAACCAGCCCAGAAATATAATCCTAGAACCAGCCCATAAAATATGATCCTAGAACCAGCCCAGAAATATAATCCAGAACCAGCCCAGAAATATCATCCTAGAACCAGCCCATAAATATCATTCTAGAACCAACCCAAATATCATCCTAGAACCAGCCCAGAAATATCATTCTAGAACCAACCCAGAAATATCATCCTAGAAATCCAGCCTAGAAGTGTCATCCTAGAACTGAAGCCCATAAATATCATTCTAAAACCAGCCTAAGGAACATCATCCTAGAACCAGCCCAGAAATATCATCCTAGGAACCAACCCAGTAACATTTCACTCCCTTAACCAGTTCAGAAAAATGTCACCATCTTAGAGCTTGGCTTCAATGAATATCATCCTAGAACCAGCTCCAGGAATGTCATCTTAGAACCAGCCCAGCAATACCCAGAACCAGCCCAGAAATGTCATCCTAAAGTACCAGCCCATAAATGCCATCCTAGAACTATGCCTGTAAACACCCTCTTAGAACCAGCCCAGAAATATCACCCTAGAACCCAGCCCAGAAATATCATCCAGAACCAGCCCAGAAATGTCAATCCTAGAACCAGCCTGTGAAATGTGTCATCTTAAAACCAGCTCACAATGTTGACATATACTCAGAAAGGTCGTCTCATTATAATGTACTGGATTGCAGCTTCTGTATATCAATACTTGTTACTTTATTATAATTAGTTAATATATATTTGTAAGTATTCTTCATATGTTAAATGAATCAATAACTCACTAAGGAGTCTAATTTTGTATCATTACAAACACAACCTGGGAGCCAACTGAAACATAAAGAACAAGATCACATCAGAGATGTTGCATCACTTCACTCATGATAAGAAGGGCCTTCAGCACTGATCATGGGAAGGTCACAACAAGAGTTACAACGCACTACTATTCCTGAGAGAAGCTCTGGACTGCAAAAAGTCTGTACGCCCACTGTGGGCGGAGTCAAAGTCGGGGCCGACCTCAATGTGGGGCATGGAGTCAAACACGTTTAATCCGAACCTCTCCTCCTGCCACCCACTTTGAGGTCTACGCTGAAGGCAGACCAACGCGCTCAATGAAATGGACCAATCGGGTTTCAACCATAGGCAAACCATAAACCATGAAGTAAGTGAGACTGTCATTATGCATACGTGCTAAACAGAGACTGCTGCATAATGCAACATAAACCATGGAAGTGAGGAGACTGTCATTTTACGCTACTATAAACCACGGAAGCTGAGCGGATCACACACATGGCACGCACTATAAACCATGGAAGGGAGAGACTGTCACATATACGTACATATAACCATGGAGGTAAGTGCAAGAGATCGTCATTATGCATAGCATGTAATATAAACCATGGAAGTGAAGTGAGACCTGTCATTGTGCATGCAAATGCACATATAAACCGAGTGCAAAGCGATAGACCGTCATTATACATACGTGTAACTATAAACCATGGAAGTGAGCGAGACTGGGTCACACATAATGTACTACAAACCATGGAAGTGAGTGAGACCGTCATTCATACGATAATGTACTATAAACCATGGAAGTGAGTGAGACTGTCATTACGCATGATGCACTATAAACCATGCGTGAAGTGAGTGAGACTGTCATTATACACAAATATAAACTGATAGCTAGTTTGATGAGACTGTCATTATACATAATGTACTATAAACCATGGGAAGTGGAGTGAGACTGCTATCATTATGCACTATAAACCATATAAGTGAGACTGGGTTTATACATATACTATAAACCATGGAAGTAAACAGACTGCTTTGAGGCACAATGTACTATAAACCATGAAGTAAGTGAGACTGTCATTATGCATACACGTACTTTGTAATACCATGTTATACCAGCCAAAGACACTTTCTATGACCAACTACCAAAAGAATTAATGTTAGCATAGCATTACCTGAAATCATCTGTATCAGTGAGGCCATTAATTGCTCACAATGAGGAATCTATTTTGACAAATTTGGAGCAGTACGCCTAGGTTTTACATTTTTATTTTATTTTTTTATTTTACTTCATTTGTCACATATGTCTGAAGTTAACTAAGAACAAATTCTTATTTTCAATATTGACTCCATGGAACAGTGGAGTTAGCATGCGTGACAGCAGTTATGTAATCGATTTGATCCTTGGGATTTTCTGTGTTCCTTCCAATGTATGCCTTGTTGTGTTCTGGCTCTAAATGTGTAGCGCTGATGCCGACAAAGCCGCATCCTTCTAAGTTACCACATGTAGAGGTTCAAGACACAGCACTATGGTTTATACACTAATGAAATCCCCCTGGTCCCCAACATGCATGACTAAGCCAAGAAAAGTCATTGTAACTTGTCCCACATTTCAAACAAGTCAAATCTGTTGCATGGCTGGAACCATAGCCCAATAACAATAATACTATCAGAGAACTACAACACGTAACAGTACTAGTACAACATGCTACCAGTGATACTCATCGAGAACTAAGCAACATGTAACAGTAATACTATCAGAGAACTACAACATGTAACAGTACTACAACATGTACCAGTGATACTATCAGAGAGAACTACAAACATGTAACAGTAATACTATCAGAGAACTACAAATATGTAACAGTGATACTACTAAGGGAGACACTAAGGCACATGTAACAGCAATAACTATCCAGAGAACTACAAACAACGTAACACGTACGGTTCTGATCAGAGAACTCACAACACGTAACAGTGACACTTACTATGAGAACTCACAACATGCTTAGCAGTGGATACTATCGAGAGAACTGCAACAGTGTACGTCAGTACTATCTATCAGAGAGCTCACAACATGCAGCCAGTACTATTACTTCAGAATCATAACATGTAACAGATACTACCCCTATCAGAGAACTACAACATGTAACAGTAAAACTACAAAATGTAACAGTACTACTATCAGAGCTGTAGGTAACCTGGGCTTCTAACAGGTGCAGATACCCCTACTATCAAGAGAACTACAAGCATGTACAAACAATGACTATCAGAAAGCCACAACATGTAACAGTGACTACTATCAGAGAACTACAACATTGAATACTGTACAACATGTGTTTGTTGATAATGCTATCGAGAGCTACAACATGTAACGAGTGATACTATCGAGAGAACTACAGCATGTAACAGCAGATACTATCAGAGAACTACTAATATCATCAGAGAACTACAACATGTAACAGACGACTTACTGATCGAAGCTACAACATGCAGAACAGTACTACCATCAGAGAACTACAACGCATGCTTAACAGTACTATCTATCTGAGAGAACTACAACATGTAACAGTGATACTATCAGAGAACTACAACATGTATGCTAATGAGAATCAATGATGTAACAGTGACACATTTGAATCATGCAAGAACACATGTAATGTTAGATACTATCAGAGAACAGCAACATGTAACAGTAATACTATCAGAGAACTACAACATGTGTCAGTGACTACTATCAGAGAACTACAACATGTAACAGTAATAATTATCAGAGAACTGTACGGGCATGTGGGCAGCATGCCACTTAATGTCAGAGAACTACAACATGCAAAACAGTAATACTATCAGAGAACTACAAACATGCATGACAGGACTACCTATCAGAGAACTACAGCATGTAACAGCTTCATACTCTATCAGAGAACTCACAACATGTAACGGTACTACTATCAGAGAACTACAACATGTAACGAGCACTACTATCAGAGAACTACAACATGTAACAGTAAAACTTACGAATATAACAGTACTACTATCAGAGAACTACAACGTAGCAACAGTGCTACGATCGAGAACTACAACATGTAACAGTACAACTACAAAATGTAACAGTACTACTGTCAATGAGAACTAACAAACATGTAACAGTAATACTATCAGAGAACTACAACATGTAATAGTACTAGCTCAACAGTGATACTATCGAGAGAACTACAAACATGTATAGAAACAGTGATACTTTATCAGAGAACTACAACAATAGTAACAGTGATACTATCAGAGAACTACAACATGTAACAGTTACCTACTATCAGAGAAAACTACAACATGCAACAGTACTACTATCAGGATAGCAACCACAACATGTGTTTCAGTACCTATCAGAGAACTACAACATGTAACAGTAATATCTACCAGAGAACTACAACATGTAACAGTGATATACTATCAGAGAACTACAACATGTAACAGTAATACTCATCAGAGGAACATACAACATGTAACAGTGATACTATCAGAGAACTACAACATGTAACAGTACTACAATGACATGTAACAGTGATACTGTCAGAGTAGGCTACAACATGTAACAGTAATACTATCAGAGAACTACAACATGGCACAGTGATACTATCGAGAACTGCTACATGCAAACAGTACTACTATCAGAGAACTACAAGATGTAACAAGTGATACTATCAGAGGAACTACAACGTAAGAATACATACATCACCAGAGAGAACTAGCAACACGTACAGTACTACTATCATGGAGAACTAGCCAACATGTAACAAAGTAATACTCATCAGAGAACTACAACATGTAACAGTACTACATATCAGAGAACTACAACATGCAACAGTACTAATTACTATCCAGAGAACTACAACATGTAACAGTACTACTATCAGAGAACTACAACATGTAACAGTAATACTATCAGGGAACTACAACATGTAACAGTACTACTATCAGAGAACTTACAAGCATGTAAGAGTACTGACTATCAGAGAACTACAACATGTAACAGTACTACTATCAGAGAACTGGCTAAACGTAGTAACGAAGTACTACTATCAAGAGAACTACAAACATGTAACAGTACTACTATCAGAGAACTCCAACATGCAACAGTACTACTATCAGAGAACTACAACATGTAACAGTACTACTATCAGAGAACTTACAACATGTAACAGTATTACTATCAGAGAACTTTACAACATGTGTAACAGTACTACTATCAGGAGAGCTACAACATGTAACTACATTATTCATTGAGAACTACAACATGCAACAGTAATTACTATCAGAGAACTACAACATGTAACAGTAATACTATCAGAGAAACTGCAACACGCAACAGTATCTCTACTCAGAGACACCACAAACATGTAACAGTACTACCATCAGAGAACTACAGCATGTAACAGTAAAAACTACTATCATGAGAACTACAATACAAAGAGCATGACACAGAGAACTACAACATGCAATGTTTGAACAGTACTTTACTATCCAGAGAACTACAACATGTAACAGTACTACTATCAGAGAACTACAACATGTAAGCCAGTACTACTATCAGAGAACTACAACATGTAACAGTAATACTCATCGAGAACTACAACATGTAACATGTAACATCAGAGAACTACAACCTGCATATATAATTACTACTATCAGAGAGAACTACAACATGTAACAGTACCACTATCGAGAGAACTACAACGTAGCAACAGTACCGACTATCAGAGGAACTACTAACATGTAACGAGTACCACTATCAGCGAGAACCACAACATGTACTGAAATACTCACTATCAGAGAACCACATCATCAGCAGTACTACTATCAGAGAATCATAACATGTACAGTACTACAACATGTAACAGTACCACTTATTTGTAGTAACTACAACATGTAACAGCCTACTACTCAGAGAACTACAACATGTAACAGTACTACTATCAGAGAACTACAATATGTAATATACCACTATTTGGGAGAATCCACAACATAACAGCACTACTATCAGTAACCACAACATGTAACAGCAGCCTTACTAATAGAATCCACAACATGTAAGTGCATTTATCATCATGAGAAACCATAACATAAACAAGTCATACTACTATCAGAGAACTACAACATGTAACAGTACTACTACTATCAGAAACTACAACATGTACTAGTTCTGCTGCTCCTGGTCTGACTTCATTTGATTTGATCTCTGAATGTCTGTTACCTGGCAGCCAGTTTCAAGTCTGTTCCATACAAGTTCATCAACTTCCTTTTCTTACAGAAGCAGATCAACTTCTTTAACTATAGTTTATAAGAACAACTGAAAGTAGTTGTTTTCATAGGAATCACATTTCACAAACACTGCTTCCCTGAAATCAAGAGACCTTGTAGTCAGTGAAATGATGATGAGGGAATTAAATGAAAAGTTACATAGAATATAAAGATTGTTTTCAAAAAATATCCCAGATTTGCGTTTGGTTGTATTGATGTCCATCTGCAGAATAAGTGGAGAGAAAAGTGTATTCTTGCTGGGGTTAGTTTACACTGAGAAGTTGTTAGAATTTCTTCTAATTCCATCCCTTTCAATCACCTCCGCACCTTGAAAAAGGACCAACTATAAACAAGTTAGTTGTGCTTCAAAATGACATTTTTAAATATTTAATTTATATAGGTAAAAATACATAAAGTTTGAGAATAAAGCAATAAGATGAAAAAGGTCAGCAGATGGAATTCAGTCAAACCTGATACTTGTTCCTTGCTACTCTCCATAATGGTTTGATTACATGTTTAGCCGTTATGCTAGCATTACATTTCCCCATTGTGTTCAGTGCATGTTTAATGTTAAAGTTTTAGCATTACATTCCTCATTGTGTGTTTGATTACATGTTTATATGTTATGCTAGCATTACATTTCCCATTGTGTGTTCTACATTGCACAAGCCATCTGTGGTTATGCTCAGCTGTTATGTAAGAGTGTGCTTGCATGTTAGGTCTGGAGTCAAAACTGAAACTAGATAAAGAGAAGTTACCACTGTCTGGTGTTGACATTTTGTGTAACAGTGGACAATGCTAATGAATTCAGAGAAACTATTGTACTAGGTTGCCTTATAATTAACTTCCAGCTTTTGATACACACATAATATTGACGTAGGTGATCACACCACTAGGGGTGATCACATGTATATAATCAGCTGTGCCCTTAGGTGGGCTGTATACAACCTGTGTTTCCATTGTTAACTTCTGTCTGCAGTTGCATTAATAAAGGTGTGATTGGTTCACTTAAAGAAGATATTGGTGAAATCAGCAGTCAGACACTAAGCCAATGATTGATAAGAAACAAGGAACCTACCGAGACAGAATCCAGTGATGTATATTATGACGTGTCTGTTGTCTCAAGAGGATAAACTCAGTCATCAGTCACATGGGGCTGAGACAGGAAGTCACATCCACCACCAAAAGAAAGAGAACATTTAGAGATTTCTCAAGATATACAATATAACATTTGGCTTAGTGACGCCATTTCATAGTTTAAACTGGTTTTCTAGTTCTATACGGTACATTCAGAAACTGTTCAGAACCCTTGACTTTATCAACATTTTGTTACGTTACAGCCTTGATTCTAAATTGATATAATAACAATTTTTCCTCATCAATCTACAAATATTACCCCACAATGACAAAGCAAAACAGGTTTTAGACCCTTTGCTATGAGACTCAACATTTATTTGCTCAGGTGCATCCTGTTTCCATTGATAATCCTTGAGATGTTTCTACAACTTGAGTTGAGTCCACCTATTCTAAATTAAATTGATTGGACATTATTGGAAAGGCACACACCTGTCTATATAAGGTCGAATGTTGACAGTGAATATCAGCGAAAACCAAGCCATGAGGTTGGAAAATTATCCGTAGAGGCAGGTGAGACAGGATTATGTCGAGGCACAGATCTGGGGGTATAAAAACACTTCTGCGGCATAGAAGGTCCCCCAAAAACACAGTGGCTTCCATCATTCTTAAATGGAAGGTTAGAACCACCAAGACTTCCTCGAGCTGCCTTGTCACGACTTCCGCTAAGTTGGCCCCCTGCCTGTTCGGGCGGTGCTTTCGTGATCGTAAATCACCTGACCTACTAGCCTTTTCGTTTTGCTTGTTTTGTCTTATTAGTTGCACCTGTGTCTCTTGTGTTTACTTGACGCTGTGCTTCCTTGTTTGCCATAGCCAGGCTACCCGCCCTTGTTTTGTCTTATTAGGCATCTGCACGGTGTCTGTTGTGTTTGACTTGATGGGCTTCCTTATTTATAGCTAGGCTACCTGGCCTTGTTTTGTCTTATTGGCATTGGTTGCACCTATTGTCTTTTGTGTGTTACTTGATGGGCTTCCCCTTATTCATAGCTAGGCTACCCACCCCTTGTTTTGTCTCATTAGGCTTGCACCTGTGTCTTTTGTGCCGCACTTGATGTGCTTCCCTTATTTATGGCTAGGCTGCCCGGGCCCTTGTTTTGTCTTATTGAGTTTGCACCTATAACCGTGTCTTTTGTGTTTACTTGATGGGCTTCCTTATTTATAGCTAGGCTACCGCCCTTGTTTTGTCTTATTAGGTGCACCCGTGTCATGTTGTGTTTACTTGATGGGCTTCCTCATGGATAGCTAGGCTGCCCGCCCTTGTGTTTTGTCTTATTAGTTGCACATGTCTTTTGTGTTTACTTGATAGCTTCCTTTTTATAGCTAGGCTACCCGCCCTTGTTTTGTCTTATTAGTTGCACCTGTGTCTTTTGTGTTTACTTGATGTGCTTCCTTATTTATAGCCAGGCTACCGCCCTTGTTTTGTCTTATTAGTTGCACCTGTGTCTTTGTGTTTACTTGATGGGCCCTTATTTATAGCTAGCTACCGCCCTTGTTTTGTCTTAATATTGCACCTGTGTCTTTTGTGTTTACTTGATGGGCTTCCTTATTCACTTAGCTAGGCTACCCGCCCTTGTTTTGTCTTATTAGTTGCACCTGTGTCTTTTGTGTTTACTTGATGTGCTTCCTTATTTATAGCTAGGCTACCCGCCCTTGTTTTGTCTTATTAGTTGCACCTGTGTCTTTTGTGTTTACTTGATGGGCTTCCTTATTTATAGCAGGAGCTACCCGCCCTTGTTTTGTCTTATTAGTTTGCACCTGTGTCTTTTGTGTTTTACTTGATGGGGCTTCCTTATGTAAAGCTAGGCTACCAACCCTTATTTTGTATGGATTATTCTTATGTTACGTGTGTATGATTTTGGTGTTTGTGCTCCGGACCTGGTACCCTGTGTTGGCTTGGTCCACATTTTCCCAACGCCCTGTGTTGTGGGCATTGTGTTCGTCGTCATTAAGTGCACTTCTTGAACTCTATGCTCTCTGCTTCTGATTCTTCCCTCACTCACCTAGTTTCCAGACACGCCTGGCACAACTGAGCATCAGGGGAGAAGGACCATGGTCAGGGATGTGACCAAGATTCCGATGGTCACTCTGAAAGAGCTCCGGAGTTTTCCAGAAGGACAAAACATCTCGGTGTTATTGCGGCCTTTGTGGTAGAGTGGCCAGACGGAGAGCCACACCCAGTAAAGGCACCTGACAGCCTGCTTGAGTTGCCAAAGGCTTCGAAAGGACCATGAGAAACAAGATTCCCTGGTCGGATGAAACCAAGATTGAACTCTTTGGCCTGAATGCCAAGCGTCACGTCTGGAGGAAACCTGGCACCATCCCTACAGTGAAACATTGTGGTGGCAGAATCATGATGTGGGGATGTTTTTCAGCGGCAGGGACTGGGAGACTATCAGGATCGAGGAAAGATGAATGGAGCAAAGTACTGAGAGATCCTTGATGAAAACCTGCTCCAGAGGCACTCAGGACGTCAGACCGGGGCGAAAGTTCACCTTCCAACAGGACAATGACCCTAAGCACAGCTAAGATAACACAGGAGTGGCTTCAGTCTCTGAATGTCCTTCAGTGGTCCAACTTGAACCCGATCGAACATCTCTGGAGACCTGAAAGTAGCTGTGCAGCGACTCTCCCCATCCAACCTGACAGAACTTGAGAGGATCTGCAGAGAAGAATGGGAGAGCTCCGTAAATGCAGGTGTACAAGCTTGTAGTGTCATACCTAAGAAAACTCAAGGCTGTAATCGCTGCCAAAGGTCTGTCAACAAAGCACTGACTAAAGGGTCTGAAAACATATGTAAATGTGTTATTTCACTTGTTTGTTTTTAATACAGTTGCAAAATATTCTAAAAACCTATTTTTGCTTTGTCATTATGGCTGGAACCTAGAGGAAACAGTATGATCAATATAATGTAGTAATATTTCCAATCTCCAATAAATATATGTTACCGGTAAGTTCCCATGATCCAAGATGTCTGGAGTAAATGAATTGCAAAGATCCTAAAATGGAAAAACAACAGCTCTTAAACCAACAGTTTGGAGAAGTGAATAGAGAATAGAACTGCTACAGTGCACTGTAGTTATGTTTGTTCCCTTCCCCAGATCTGTGCTTTTACACAATCCTGTCTCGGAGCTCTACGGACAATTCCTGCCATAGCAAAGGCTCAGAATACTCATGTAAATAAGGCATTTGGGGTTTTATTTTTTATACATTTGCAAACATTTTCCAAAAACCTGTTTATGCTTTGTCATTATAGATATTGTGTGTAGATTGATGAGGAGGAAAAGTATTTAATCCATTTTAGAATAAGGCTGTAACGTAACAAAATGTGGAAAAGTCAAGGGGTCTGAATACTTTCTGAATACACTGTAATTACCTGTTATGACTGTTTCTAGTTTATTTCTCTGCATTGTTGGGAGGAGCGTTAGTTAGCATTTCCCTGTTAGTCTATACTTGTTGTTTACCAAGCATGGGACAAATAACATTTCATTTGAATCGTTTTCAGACACCAATACCTTTTAGCATCTTCAAACTGAACGTTGTCATGTTTTAAAGAAACCTCGGTAAGGCCAATTTTAGTGAACCTTAACCCGACCACTGGCTGCACTTCGTCAAGGTGGTCGGGAACTCTAGTATAACGGTTTTGGCTTGACAGTCGCTGACCCAAATGGGAGTACCGCATAGGTTTTTAAAAGAAGAATATTACTGAAAAATGCTTCATGATCATAGTTCAACTGTCACACCACCCATCGAAACCCAAAAGATAGCGGATTTTACCACATCGTTTCAAAACAATGTAATTGTAAACAAACACCATAAAGCCTCCAACACATACGACGTTGAACTCATGGATGGTTAGTCGTTGCATCCATCTCTCTGTTTATGAATGTGAGTGTTTACAGTTTCTCCACCCTGTTTAACAAAACAGAGGTGGGGGTAACTGCTTTGTGGTTGTAGTTTGAACGTCAGATTGGCCATCAAAGCTCAACTCCATGAACTAAAAACTGGTAGGACCTAGAGGAGTCCTCTAGCTCAGCTGGTAGAGCATGGTGCTTAGTGCTTACAATGCCATGATGGGGCCCAGGACCGAGTTGGGAAACCTGTCTTAACACTCTGCTGCAGACAACAATACATTATTAACACTTGATGACACCCAGTGGACAAAAACACAGGACCAGCACCACTACTAACAATGAAAACAGTACCAGCACCTTTGCATACTAACATAATGAAAACAGAACCAGCACCACTACTAACATAATAAAAACAGAACCAGCACCACTACTAACATAATGAAAACAGAACCAGCACCACTACTAACATAATGAAAACAGAACCAGCACCACTACTAACATAATGAAAAAAACAGAACCAGCACCACTACTAACATAATGAAAAAGAACCAGCACCTACTAACATAATAAAAACAGAACCAGCACCACTACTAACATAATGAAAACAGTACCAGCACCACTACTAACATAATGAAAACAGAACCAGCACCACTACTAACATAATGAAAACAGTACCAGCACCACTACTAACAATGAAAACAGTACCAGCACCACTACTAACAATGAAAAAAACAGTACCAGCACCACTACTAACATAATAAAAACAGAACCAGCACCACTACTAACATAATGAAAACAGAACCAGCACCACTACTAACATAATGAAAACAGAACCAGCACCACTACTAACATAATGAAAACAGAACCAGCACCACTACTAACATAATAAAAAACAGAACCAGCACCACTACTAACATAATGAAAACAGAACCAGCACCACTACTAACATAATGAAAACAGTACCAGCACCACTACTAACAATGAAAACAGTACCAGCACCACTACTAACAATGAAAACAGTACCAGCACCACTACTAACATAATAAAAACAGAACCAGCACCACTACTAACATAATGAAAACAGAACCAGCACCTACTAACATAATAAAAACAGAACCAGCACCACTACTAACATAATGAAAACAGAACCACACCACTACTAACATAATGAAAACAGAACCAGCACCACTAAAAACATAATGAAAAAGTCTGAAGACATGGGCTATTCCGTTCCTATTTTACAGATATGCCTAATATGAACAAACGCCACAATCCCTAGCAGGCCTACGGTCAGTTATGTCAATAGCCAAAGTGTAATAGCAGGTTATAACACATCACTAGTGCTTCCCACGTGGTAATTTGGCAGTTCAACTGTAGTTCTGTTTTTTCTATTATAATTACATTGCATAAAAACAACTTGTTTGGACACTGGTTGATAGCAGATTATTCACGTATAATTCCTGTTTAATGTCTGTTAAAGTTCCATTGGAATTGTCCTGCAACCAGGCAATTCCATTAACTAATTCCCTTGGGGGAAAAAATCTTCATGGAAATGGAGGCGATGAAAAGTGGACGAATTGGAGGAAACGGAGAAAAAGTTGGTGAAGCAACAGCTGAATGAGAACAATATAGTTGTCAGTTGCGATGGTATGGAGCAGGATGAGGTTCAGGACAGGAAACGGTCTGTAGTGGAAAGACAGGAAGAAGAAAGATGATACAGAAAGCAGTGGAGCGCCTAGTAAAAGAAAGAAGAAGAAGAGAGATGATACAGAAAGCAGTGGAGCGTCTAGTAAAGAAAGAAGAAGAAGAGAGATGATACAGAAAGCAGTGGAGCGTCTAGTAAAGACAGAAAGAAGAAGAGAGATGATACAGAAAGATGGAGCGTCTAGTAAAGAAAGAAGAAGAAGAGAGATGATACAGAAAGCAGTGGGAGCGTCTAGTAAAGAAAATAGAAGAAGAGAGATGGATACAGAAAGCAGTGGAGCGTCTAGTAAAGAAAGAAGAAGAAGAGAGATGATACAGAAAGCAGTGGAGCGTCTAGTAAAGAAAGAAGAAGAAGAGAGATGATACAGAAAGCAGTGGAGCTGCCTAGTAAAGAAAGAAGAAGAAGAGATGATACAGAAAGCAGTGGAGCGTCTAGTAAAGAAAGAAGAAAGAGAGATGATACAGAAAGCAGGAGCATCTAGTAAAGAAAGAAGAAGAAGAGAGATGATACAGAAAGCAGTGGAGCGTCTAGTAAAGAAAGAAGAAGAAGAGAGATGATACAGAAAACAGTGGGAGCGTCTAGTAAAGAAAGCATAAAGAGGGCCGAGGGTAGGAAGCAAGAGCAGTGATGTGTTGGAGTGGAGTTGGTGAGTTTAATGAGACCACAGGGCCTCACTTACACCTTATCTGACTAACTAATGCAGAAAAATAGATTGAGTTGTAGAGAATCAAAGGACCATGAATGTAATAATAAATCGTAGTCACCACTACAGAATATCCAGTCAGAACAAGGATGAGATGGATGTCAAAGGCTTTGAAGGTTTTCCTGGGAAATGTACGTATAGGATTCCTTAGTTTCAATGTTAGAGAATTTGTCCCATATGCACTGCAGTGTTTTAAATACCAAAGAATGGGACATGTAGTTGCTCAGTGTAAAAAGAAAAGATGTGCCAAGTGGGGAGAACAACATGATGACGGTGGATGTGGAAGCAATGTGAAGGTTAAGTGCTGTAAATGTGGGGAGAACACAGTGGATGCCAGGTACAGAGAGAGGATAGAGAGGCTCAGAGATACAGGATCCCAGTCATGATGTATCATATGCAGAGGCTGTAAAACAGATTGGTAGAACTACAGTGAGGACTGATGGAGCTGACATGGATGTATCTGTAGTAAGTGGACCTACTGTCAGACTGATGGAGCTGACATGGATGTATCTGTAGTGGTAGACCTACTGTCAGACTGATGGAGCTGAGATGGATGTATCTGTAGTAAGTGGACCTACTGTCAGACTGATGGAGCTGACATGGATGTTCCTGTAGTAAGTGGACCTACTGTCAGACTGATGGAGCTGACATGGATGTATCTGTAGTAAGTAGACCTACTGTCAGACTGATGGAGCTGAGATGGATGTATCTGTGGTAAGTAGACCTACTGTCAGACTGATGGAGCTGAGATGGATGTATCTGTGGTAAGTAGACCTACTGTCAGACTGATGGAGCTGACATGGATGTATCTGTGGTAAGTAGACCTACTGTCAGACTGATGGAGCTGAGATGGATGTATCTGTGGTAAGTAGACCTACTGTCAGACTGATGGAGCTGAGATGGATGTATCTGTGGTAAGTAGACCTACTGTCAGACTGATGGAGCTGACATGGATGTATCTGTGGTAAAGTAGACCTACTGTCAGACTGATGGAGCTGAGATGGATGTATCTGTGGTAAGTAGACCTACTGTCAGACTGATGGAGCTGACATGGATGTATCTGTGGTAAGTAGACCTACTGTCAGACTGATGGAGCTGAGATGGATGTATCTGTAGTAAGGGAACCTACTGTCAGACTGATGGAGCTGAGATGGACAGTGGACCTACTGTCAGACTGATGGAGCTGACATGGAGTATCTGTAGTAAGTAGACCTACTGTCAGACTGATGGAGCTGACATGGATGTATCTGTAGTAAGTAGACCTACTGTCAGACTGATGGAGCTGAGATGGATGTATCTGTAGTAAGTAGACCTACTGTCAGACTGATGGAGCTGACATGGATGTATCTGTAGTAAGTAGACCTACTGTCAGACTGATGGAGCTGAGATGGATGTATCTGTGGTAAGTAGACCTACTGTCAGACTGATGGAGCTGAGATGGATGTTCCTGTAGTAAGTGGACCTACTGTCAGACTGATGGAGCTGACATGGATGTATCTGTGGTAAGTAGACCTACTGTCAGACTGATGGAGCTGACATGGATGTATCTGTAGTAAGTAGACCTACTGTCAGACTGATGGAGCTGACATGGATGTATCTGTAGTAAGTAGACCTACTGTCAGACTGATGGAGCTGACATGGATGTATATGTAGTAAGTAGACCTACTGCCAGACTGATGGAGCTGACATGGATGTACCTGTAGTAAGTAGACCTACTGTCAGACTGATGGAGCTGACATGGATGTATCTGTAGTGGGTCTTGTGTTTCTGCTGGTCCTGGCTTGGTTTGGAGGTCTGTTCAGAAATATTGTGGACACTTTGATTAAAATTATTATTTACCGTTATTTAACTAGGCAAGTCAGTTAAGAACAAATTCTTATTTTCAATGACGGCCTAGGAACAGTGGGTTAACTGGTCTAGGAACAGTGGGTTAACTGCCTGTTCAGGGGTAGAACGACAGACTTGCCAGCTCGGGGGGATTGAACTAGTCCACCACTCTAACCACTAGGCTACCCTGCCGCCCCATAATGAATAAAGTTGGCTTCATAGTTTTTATCAATACGACTCTGGATGTGGAAAGCAGAAATGACAGGTTGAAGGTTATTGTGAAGATGGAAAAATATATATTGGTGGTAACAAACGGTTGTTGACATGCTGAACAATCCTAAAGCAGGAGTTTTAAAGATAAAGCTTATTAGGGTTGGGGAGTGGGGGGAGGTTGTGGTAGAAGTTAAGGATTTATTTGGTTTTGAATTGTATATTCGTGGTAGTACAGAATTAGTCAAATCATGATTGATTCCAGGACAGGAGTTGGCGGCACTTTAAACGTTTGTTTGCGGACCGCCATGAAGAAGAAGAAAACCTCGCCAACAACACAACGTCAATCCCGGAAATACGACACGAACAAAGAGGAGAACAACACGAGACTCAGTCGTATCGATTGTGCTGTGGACAAACTACGCGGTGAGGTGATACCTATTCCGCAGCTAGTTAGCTAGATTAATTGATCAAACCACTTTGTATATGTTGTTCGTTGGCAACCTTGAACTTTATGAAGTTTTTGGAACAGATTCCTGTTGGAACGTTCCACAGTAGAACGTTGAACCAGTAACCGGAAGGTTGCTATATCGAATCCCCGACCTGAAAAGGTAAAAATCTGTGGTTCTGCCCCTGAACAAGGCAGATAACCCGCTGTTCCTAGGCCGTCGTTGTAAATAAGAATGTGTATTTAACTGACTTGCATAGTTAAATAAAGGTCAAATAAAAAAAATATAAATTCATTTTCGTAGGAAATACTACAATCTTTACTGGTCTCTCTATCTAATTTACACACACACAGTAGATTGCAGTGTTTGCAGAGAATATCTACTATATATGATCTATATGTGATTTACTATATGTTCCTTGCTCATTGACTTTAGACATGGCCCATAATCCTCCTAGAACCCAAGGTTAATTATAATACACAATGTGCTACCAAGGGTGCAGCGGTCTAAGGCACTGCATCTCAGTGCAAGAGGCGTCACTACAGTCCTGGTTCGATTTCCAGGCTGTATCACAACCGGCTGTAATTGGAGTCCAATAGGGCTGCGACAATTGGCCCAGCGTCGTCCGGGTTTGGTTGGGGTAGGGCGTCATTGTAAATAGGAATTTGTTCTTAACTTATTTGCCTAGTTAAATGAAAAATAGTTCACATTTCCTGTTGCTGCAGGATTATTTTCTTGCTGAAGCAAACATGGCTCAAATGAAGATCCTACCTCTGTATGTAATACAAAGACCACTTTAAACCAGTAACTAACAACATTTGATGTTTACACTATTTTTGTGCAGATTCTCCTCTCCTCCTGGAACCCAATGATCCCGTTGTTGGACAGGCCTTCACCTTGTCATCATCGACTAATGGGACAATGGAAGAAGAGAGCCAGGACTGTGTCAGAGTGTCTGACAGCTCAGCTGAGGCTATGGAGGAGTTAAGCATCACAGAGTGTAGAGTAGTGGACCAGAGCCTGTGTACTACTGATCCTCCCATGGTAAGACCCTCACTGGAAAGAAATACAAGTTGACTATGTTTCTATTACATTTCTCTTCATATTCTTTCAAATCTATTGTTTTTCAATTTTAGAAGTCTCTTGACAACTTTGAAGCAGAAATCTACGATCATGAGGGCAAGGAGCATACAGGTAACTCAGTATTATTTTACTTGTTTTCTCATGAATAGTTTGTAAGGACAATGCCTCATTTTTCAAGTCATATTCAGGGAATGTAATTAAAATGTCATTCTTCACCATTGTTTCCTCTAGGTTCCAGTGCCCCAGTGCAGGTCTGTTCCAGTGCAGTATAACAGGCCTGGTGTTCAGGATGGAGGGGAGAAGGAGAGGTGCTCTATAGGACAGTCCACTGGGACATGAGGCTTCTTTCCCAGAATGGAAAGAGGCCTGCAGGACCCCTGTTCAACATCGACTGTCCTCAGAAGTCTGTCTGTCAACTACACCTCCCACACTGTCAGATTCATTCTGGTGAGTATTTTCATGAGTGAAAGATGTTCAACTGACCAGAACAAGATTGTAAATGAATTTGTTCATTGCCTCATTTGTCATTGCTGTTGTAGTACATCAGAAAGCTCAGTGTTCTCTTTTGGGAGATTCTCAATTGCACAAAAGTCTGCCTAGAAAGAGTAGTAATAATTACTAATAATAAAATGCCGATTGCCTCCTGCAGAAGAGGATGCTCAGGCCTATCCTCCTGCAGAAGAGGATGCTCAGGCCTATCCTCCTGCAGAAGAGGATGCTCAGGCCTATCCTCCTGCAGAAGAGATGCTCAGGCCTATCCTCCTGCAAGAAGAGGATGCTCAGGCCTATCCTCCTGCAGAAGAGGATGCTCAGGCCTATCCTCCTGCAGAAGAGGATGCTCAGGCCTATCCTCCTGCAGAAGAGGATGCTCAGGCCTATCCTCCTGCAGAAGAGGATGCTCAGGCCTATCCTCCTGCAGAAGAGGATGCTCAGGCCTATCCTCCTGCAGAAGAGGATGCTCAGGCCTATCCTCCTGTAGAAGAGGATGCTCAGGTCTATCCTCCCGCGGAAGATTACGAAATCAGCCCTTTGAAACAGCTGTTTTCTTATAAGAGAAAATGCGTACCTTTGAAAACAAATGGAGAAGTAGCATATTATCTATGAAACATCCAGCACAACTAACTACATGTCATTTGGGATTCCACCCTTGTAAATTTAATTTGTGTGACTCGATAGTGGAGAAGGAGTTTCATTTCATACAAGCGCATTTGTTTCCACATTACTTCAATTACCTTTGACCTTTTTCAGAAGGAGGTGAGGAGAGGATGCGAGAGGAATTGAGGAAATCCAATTTGAGTTTCTGTTTCTTTCCTAGATGGTGGATGTGACTTCCTGTCTGTAGCCCATGTGACTGATGACAACGTGGAGTTTCTCCCCCCCATGAGACAACAGACACACATGTCATAATAAACATCACTGGATCCTCTGCTTATGGTGATGTCACAGATGATGATGCTCCCATCTCTCCTATCCAGGGGCTTGTGTTGTTGTTCTACCAACCGTTTCTCTCTGAAGAGCGGTCCATCCTGAATGTGTTGTTGCTTCCCAGAAATGTTGTGATCAGGGAGGAAGCATAACTAAGATTTCAAATCCCACTTCTATCTGTCTGGAATTCTATCAGGCTGGCAGTGTCAAACAACATAGAATAATAACATTCTCTCTGTGCCACAAGAACACATGTTCATATACTTGTTGACACCAAACCAGAATCAAGTATTAATAATTCTGACAAAGGGCTTGAGTTTGCACCACATGTGTATTTGATTGAAGCAACATTTCTGTCCATTGTTGATTCTCAAGGTGCAGGAGGAGAGGAAGAGGAGGAATGGAGACAAAGAAACCTTTGTTGAAACAAATCCTCACTGTAATCTAACCCGAAGAAAGCATACATTCTCTCCACAGATATTACAGATGGATATAGGATCAGCCCAACAGTAATTCATATCTATAAGTCATAAAGAGATTACAACTTTAGATTTTTCTCTGTGACCTCAGTATCTTCACACTTCATTTAAATCGTAGATTCTGACTCTGGCTTTTCTGTTCCAGACAGCAGAATTTCTGGATTTCAGTCCTATGAAAACTACTTCCCCACATTTCAGTTGTTCTTGCTGACTGTTGTTAAAGAGTTTGATCTCCTTCTGAAAGAAAATGGCAGCACTGAAAATCAATGGGAGAGACATGTCTGGCTTCCAGGTAACAGAAATGTTGAGCTAAACTCAAATGAACTCTGACATGTGGTGTAGGTAGAAGTAGCATTAGGAATAGAAGTAGAACTACAGGTGTTGCTGTTATTGAATTATGATGAAATGTTCTCATCAGGATTTCTAGTTCTATTAGTCTCTCCCTGATGGCCACCTCATCACAAACAATGATAATATGAGGAAATCCCATTTGAAAAAAAAACAAAAATTCTTCTAATGGTTCTGTGTTGTAAAATGTGTTATGTGTTACACCTGCAGCTCCTGTCCAGGTCCAACCTCACGGGCCTGTGGCACCAGTACCAGCAGCTTCTGCCCAGCCTCATGGGCCTGCAGTTCCTATCCAGCTTCAGGCAGTTCCAACTCTGCATCAGCCTGCACCTCAGCCAGCAGGCCCCGCCCAGGTCCAGCCTCATGGGCCTGCACCAGTACCAGCAGGCCCCGCCCAGGTCCAGCCTCATGGGCCTGCAGCTCCTACTGCTGTTGTCCGTCCATCTGTCCGTGAAGATTAACTAGACTTGAGATAATCAAATCAGCGGCTTCCAAATAAACATTTAATGAAAAGTATCTTAAAGGAGCAATCTGTGATTTAGTAGAGCTGGGAATTTCAGGGACCTCACAATACAATACTTCAGTGCCGATACGATATGTATTGCAATTCTATACTGAACAAAAATGTAAACGAAACAAGAACCCCCAAAAATGTCATAAGCACAGAAAGCTTATTTCTCTCAAATGTTATGCACAGTTGCTTACTTCCCAGTTAGTGAGCATGTCTTGTTTGATAGGATAATCCATCCACGTGACAGATGTGGCTTATCAAGAAGTTGATTAAAACAGCATGATCATTACACAGGTGCACCTTGTGCTGGGGACAAAAGCCCACTCTAAAATGTGCCGTTTTGATGCACAACACTACAGATATCTCAAGTTTTGTGGGTGGGTGCAATTGGCATGCTGACCGCAGGGAATGTCCACCAGAGCTGTTGCCAGAGAATTTTATGATTTTTCTCGGCCATAAGCTCCAACGTTGTTTTAGAATTTGGCAGTATGTCCAATCGGCCTCACAACCTCCTACAAAGTGTAACCATGCCAGCCCAGGGCCTCCACATTCGGTTTCATCATCTGAGACCAGCCATCCGGACAGCTGAGGAAACTGATGAGCATTTTGTCTGTAATCAGTCCTTTTTGTGGAGGAAAAACTCATTCTGATTGGCTGGGCATGGCTCCCCAGTGGGTAGGCCTATGCCCACCCATGGCTGCGCCCCTGCCCAATAGTGAAATTCATAGATTAGAGACTAAATAATTCATTTCAGTTGACTGATTTCCTAATATGATATCAGATATTTTATACACCAGGGTTGTGCTCAATTCGAATTTGGGAATTGACTCCCATTCCACTTGTGAGTTGAAATTAAATTTCAATCGGCCACAACACAGGATGTAGAATATGAATTTTGAGTGACAGGAAATTCAAAGAAATTTCACTCGGTCATAGAACATGAGTTTCATTGAATCTGTCTGACAGGTCACACTTCCAGAAACCAAAGAATATATCACTTTTCTCTGGAAACAATGTTCATATACTCTATTAACCTTACTGCTTAGAATAAACCATTATATTTCCACCAACCATTTCATTTGTTTGGCTTTGTCTTGAAGGCTTTAGGGTAAATTTGTGCATTAAACTAATGCATTGTGGGAAATGTATTTTCCCCATATTGAACAACATATAAGTGATTAATGAAATATAACTACAGGTTTTGTTTTCCTTGTTTTCATTCATTTTAAGAGTTTGTCCTGAAAATCAATTGTTTCATCAATATTTTATACGCATGTATATATGTTTGGTATTTTATTTACAAGATGTATATTTGTATACACTACAACTATAGAATCAAATAGGCATTTGAATATTACTGAATTCAACTCTATTTCCTTGAATTGCAATTCGGTATCCTGCTTATTAATTCAAATTCATGAATTTAATATATGAGCCATTCTAAATTCAATTCTGAATTGACCACAACTCTGTTATACACTACAGTACATATTTCCCTGAGTGAAATGACTCCCTGACGTTCAGTCTGATTAAAGCTGGAATCCTTAATGGTTAAACAGCCACGTCCATTTGCAATATTACAAACAAGCTACTGTAAACAACCACACTGTTTTCCCCTTGAACGTCCTTTTATGCTCAATAGAGGAGCACAATATTCACTTTAATGATTTTTACCATGCTACACGACGCTCTGTTGCTAGGCAACAAAAACAACTGTGGTGGGGCGGACAGTGGGGCTGCTTCCCCCTACTGCTGATATACAGTATTTGTAATCTCAATTGAATTGAGGGAGATTAAATAGATTCATGCAATTACAAAACACTATAACAGATATTTAAACACTACACAATATGACATCTTTCCCTGAGAGTGAAATGAGTCCCTGAGATTCAGCCTGATTAAGTCTGTAATGGCAGAAGTCAAACTCCTATTTCTCTGATCAATCACAAAGGAGACTAGTCCCTATTGTTGGAAAATAATGTCAGTACATTTTAAAAGATGCTCTTAACCGTTATATAAACATATACACTATCTAAACAGAGATATACAGTGGGGGAGAACAAGGATTTGATACACTGACGATTTTGCAGGTTTTCCTACTTACAAAGCATGTAGAGGTTTGTAATTTTTATCATAGGTACACTTCAACTGTGAGAGACGGAATCTAAAACAAAAATCCAGAAAATCACATTGTATGATTTTTAAGTAATTAATTAGCATTTTATTGCATGACATAAGTATTTGATCACCTACCAACCAGTAAGAATTCCGTCTCTCACAGACCTGTTAGTTTTTCTTTAAGAAGCACTCCTGTTCTCCACTCATTACCTGTATTAACTGCACCTGTTTGAACTCATTACCTATATAAAAACACCTGTCCACACTCAATCAAACAGACTCCAACCTCTCCACAATGGCCAAGACCAGAGAGCTGTGTAAGGACATCAGGGATAAAATTGTAGACCTGCACAAGGCTGGGATGGGTTACAGGACAATAGGCAAGCAGCTTGGTGAGAAGACAACAACTGTTGGCGCAATTATTCGAAAATGGAAGAAGTTCAAGATGACGGTCAATCACCCTCGGTCTAGGGCTCCATGCAAGGTCTCACCTCGTGGAGCATCAATGATCATGAGAAAGGTGAGGGATCAGCCCAGAACTACACGGCAGGACCTGGTCAATCACCTGAAGAGAGCTGGGACCACAGTCTCAAAGAAAACCATTAGTAACACACTACGCCGTCATGGATTCAAATCCTGCAGCGCACGCAAGGTCCCCCTGCTCAAGCCAGCACATGTCCAGGCCCGTCTGAAGTTTGCCAATGACCATCTGGATGATCCAGAGGAGGAATGGGAGAAGGTCATGTGGTCTGATGAGACAAAAATATAGCTTTTTCGTCTAAACTCCACTCGCCGTGTTTGGAGGAAGAAGAACACCATCCCAACCGTGAAGCATGGAGGTGGAAGCAGCATTCTTTGGGGATGCTTTTCTGTAAAGGGGACAAGACGACGGCACAATTGAGGGGAGGATTGATGGGGCCATGTATCGAGATCTTGGCCAACAACATCCTTCCCTCAATAAGAGCATTGATGAAGATGGGTCGTGACTGGGTCTTCCAGCATGACAACGACCCGAAACCCACAGCCAGGGCAACTAAGGAGTGGCTCCGTAGAAGCATCTCAAGGTCCTGGAGTGGCCTAGCCAGTCTCAGACCTGAACCCAATAGAACAACTTTGGAGGAGCTGAAAGTCTGTATTGCCCAGCGACAGCCCCGAAACCTGAAGGATCTGGAGAAGGTCTGTATGGAGGAGTGGGCCAAAATCCCTGCTGCAGTGTGTGCAAACCTGGTCAAGAACTACAGTAAACGTATGATCTGTAATTGCAAACAAAGGTTTATGTACCAAATATTATGTTCTGCTTTCCTGATGTATCAAATACTTATGTCATGCAATAAAATGCAATTAATTACTTAAAAATCATACAATGTGATTTTCTGGATTTTTGTTTTAGATTCCGTCTCTCACAGTTGAAGTGTACCTATGATAAAAATTACAGACCTCTACATGCTTTGTAAGTTGGAAAACCTGGAAAATCGGCAGTGTATCAAATCCTTGTTCTCCCCACTGTATCTAGCTCTGGTGTTCAGCCAGTACAGCTGTCCAGTAGATGTTAAGTCTCACATGTTGTTGTCTGAGACCTGTCCAAGATGATTCAACATTCACCATGTTCCAGATAGAAATTCATTCATCTTGTAGTCTATAGCCAGTGTACCAGAGTAACACAGATAGGTTGTCTGGTAGACAGTAGCCCTGATCTTGTAGTCTGTAGCCAGTGTACCAGAGTAACACAGATAGGTTGTCTGGTAGACAGTAGCCCTGATCTTGTAGTCTGTAGCCAGTGTACCAGAGTAACACAGATAGGTTGTCTGGTAGACAGTAGCCCTGATCTTGTAGTCTGTAGACGGTGTACCAGAGTAACACAGGTAGGTTGTCTGGTAGACAGTAGCCCTGATCTTGTAGTCTGTAGACGGTGTACCAGAGTAACACAGGTAGGTTGTCTGGTAGACAGTAGCCCTGATCTTGTAGTCTGTAGCCAGTGTACCAGAGTAACACAGGTAGGTTGTCTGGTAGACAGTAGCCCTGATCTTGTAGTCTGTAGCCAGTGTACCAGAGTAACACAGGTAGGTTGTCTGGTAGACAGTAGCCCTGATCTTGTAGTCTGTAGCCAGTGTACCAGAGTAACACAGGTAGGTTGTCTGGTAGACAGTAGCCCTGATCTTGTAGTCTGTAGCCAGTGTACCAGAGTAACACAGGTAGGTTGTCTGGTAGACAGTAGCCCTGATCTTGTAGTCTGTAGCCAGTGTATCAGAGTAACACAGGCAGGTTGTCTGGTAGACAGTAGCCCTGATCTTGTAGTCTGTAGCCAGTGTACCAGAGTAACACAGGTAGGTTGTCTGGTAGACAGTAGCCCTGATCTTGTAGTCTGTAGCCGGTGTACCAGAGTAACACAGGTAGGTTGTCTGGTAGACAGTAGCCCTGATCTTGTAGTCTGTAGCCGGTGTACCAGAGTAACACAGGTAGGTTGTCTGGTAGACAGTAGCCCTGATCTTGTAGTCTGTAGCCGGTGTACCAGAGTAACACAGGTAGGTTGTCTGGTAGACAGTAGCCCTGATCTTGTAGTCTGTAGCCGGTGTACCAGAGTAACACAGGTAGGTTGTCTGGTAGACAGTAGCTCCTCAAAGTGCTGCTCTCTGTCTCTGATAAATGTTTTGATATCTTCTGAGGTTGTATCCATGGTTACCTCTGTCTCTTTCAGAGCATGTATTAGTATTGTGGTGATATATATCCTGATGCTGTTGTATCCATGGTTACCTCTCAGACTGTCTGCTCTTCCAGGTCTTCGACCAGGCAGGGATCTACTTCCTTCAGGACCTGGTAGAAGTGTTCCTGGGCGCGAGACCCCTTCCTTACCACCATGTCCAGCAGGGCTTGGTTCTGTAGGGTCTTGGTGGATTTACTGACCACCTCCTCCCTCTCCTCGTGAATCAGAACACCACGATCCTGGAGACGCAGGAATATGGGCTGTAAGAGTCCCAGGCGAGTCTCTAGAGACATCCTGTGTCTTCTGATGAAGGCTCTGCCAGGGGGGGTAGAGGGGTTGGCAGTAGGGGCTGCAGGGGAAACAGCTGAAACTGGGAGGGGGAAATTATGTATTAAAACACTGTCTAGGGTGATAGGATACTGTTTAGGATGATAAGACACTGTCTAGGATGACAAGATACTGTCCAGTTAACTTTAGTTTGTTATTGAGAGGTTTATAATGGTGATGAATCTCTAGTTTGTTATTGAGAGGTTTATAATGGTGATGAATCTCTAGCTGGTTATTGAGAGGTTTATAATGGTGATGAATCTCTAGCTGGTTATTGAGAGGTTTATAATGGTGATGAATCTCTAGTTTGTTATTGAGAGGTTTATAATGGTGATGAATCTCTAGTTTGTTATTGAGAGGTTTATAATGGTGATTAATCTCTAGCTGGTTATTGAGAGGTTTATAATGGTGATGAATCTCTAGCTGGTTGTTGAGAGGTTTATAATGGTGGTGAATGTCAGTGGAAGGTCAACAGTACCTGTAGAGGGGACATCCGTTGGTGAGGCTGAGGATGAAAAGAGAAGGTGTTTAACTATCTGATGAAAGGTACATTCATAAAAACCAACTATAATCATATGTACATATCTACAACATGTAACAGTGATACTATCAGAGAACTACAACATGTAACAGTACTACTAGCAGAGAACTACAACATGTAACAGTACTACAACATGTAACAGTGATACTATCAGAGAACTACAACATGTAACAGTACTACTATCAGAGAACTACAACATGTAACAATACTACTATCAGAGAACTACAACATGTAACAGTGATACTATCAGAGAACTACAACATGTAACAGTACTACTATCAGAGAACTACAACATGTAACAGTACTACTATCAGAGAACTACAACATGTAACAGTACTACTATCAGAGAACTACAACATGTAACAGTACTACAACATGTAACAGTACTACTATCAGAGAACTACAACATGTAACAGTACTACTATCAGAGAACTACAACATGTAACAGTACTACTATCAGAGAACTACAACATGTAACAGTGATACTACCAGAGAACTACAACATGTAACAGTGATACTATCAGAGAACTACAACATGTAACAGTGATACTATCAGAGAACTACAACATGTAACAGTACTACTATCAGAGAACTACAACATGTAACAGTACTACTATCAGAGAACTACAACATGTAACAGTGATACTATCAGAGAACTACAACATGTAACAGTACTACAACATGTAACAGTACTACTATCAGAGAACTACAACATGTAACAGTACTACTATCAGAGAACTACAACATGTAACAGTGATACTATCAGAGAACTACAACATGTAACAGTACTACTATCAGAGAACTACAACATGTAACAGTACTACAACATGTAACAGTGATACTATCAGAGAACTACAACATGTAACAGTACTACTATCAGAGAACTACAACATGTAACAGTACTACAACATGTAACAGTGATACTATCAGAGAACTACATCATGTAACAGTACTACTATCAGAGAACTACAACATGTAACAGTACCACTATCAGAGAACTACAACATGTAACAGTACTACTTTCAGAGAACTACATCATGTAACAGTACTACTATCAGAGAACTACAACATGTAACAGTACTACTATCAGAGAACTACAACATGTAACAGTACTACTATCAGAGAACTACAACATGTAACAGTACTACTATCAGAGAACTACAACATGTACTAGTTCTGCTGCTCCTGGTCTGACTTCATTTGATTTGATCTCTGAATGTCTGTTACCTGGCAGCCAGACAAGTCTGTTCCATACAAGTTCATCACCTTCCTTTTCTTTCAGAAGCAGATCAACTTCTTTAACTATAGTTTGTAAGAACAACTGAAATGTGGGGTAGTAGTAGTTTTCATAGGAATCACATTTCACAAACTCTGCTTCCTGAAATCAAGAGACGTTTCTAGTCAGTGAAATGATAAGTGAGAATGAAATGAAAAATGGCAGTAATAAAAAAATTGTTATTGAAAAATATCCCAGATTTACTTTTGGTTGTATTCGATGTCCATCTGCAGAATAAGTGGAGAGGGTGTATTCTTGCTTCGGGGTTAGTTTACACTGAGAAGTTGTTTGAATTTCTCTAATTCCATCCCTTTCAATCACCTCCCGCACCTTGAAAGAGCCAACAATAGACAGGTTTGTTGTGCTTCAAAATGACATTTTTTTACGAGAATGTGAGTAAAAAATACATAAAGTTTGAGAATAAAGCAATAAGATGAAAAAGGTCAGCAGATGGAATTCAGTCAAACTTGCTACTTGTTCCTTGCTACTCTCCATAATGGTTTGATTACATGTTTAGCCGTTATGCTAGCATTACATTTTCCCATTGTGTGTTTGATTACATGTTTAGCCGTTATGCTAGCATTACATTCCCCATTGTGTGTTTGATTACATGTTTAGCCGTTATGCTAGCATTACATTCCCCATTGTGTGTTTGATTACATGTTTAGCCGTTATGCTAGCATTACATTTCCCATTGTGTGTTTGATTACATGTTTAGCCGTTATGCTAGCATTACATTCCCCATTGTGTGTTTGATTACATGTTTAGCCGTTATGCTAGCATTACATTCCCCATTGTGTGTTTGATTACATGTTTAGCCGTTATGCTAGCATTACATTCCCCATTGTGTGTTTGATTACATGTTTAGCCGTTATGCTAGCATTACATTCCCCAATGTGTGTTTGATTACATGGTTAGCCGTTATGCTAGCATTACATTCCCCATTGTGTGTTTGATTACATGTTTGGCCGTTATGCTAGCATTACATTCCCCAATGTGTGTTTGATTACATGTTTAGCCGTTATGCTAGCATTACATTCTCCATTGTGTGTTTGATTACATGTTTAGCCGTTATGCTAGCATTACATTCCCCAATGTGTGTTTGATTACATGTTTAGCCGTTATGCTAGCATTACATTCCCCATTGTGTGTTTGATTACATGTTTAGCCGTTATGCTAGCATTACATTCCCCATTGTGTGTTTGATTACATGTTTAGCCGTTATGCTAGCATTACATTCCCCATTGTGTGTTTGACTACATGTTTAGCCGTTATGCTAGCATTACATTCCCATTGTGTGTTTGATTACATGTTTAGCCGTTATGCTAGCATTACATTCCCCATTGTGTGTTTGACTACATGTTTAGCCGTTATGCTAGCATTACATTCCCCATTGTGTGTTTGATTACATGTTTAGCCGTTATGCTAGCATTACATTCCCCATTGTGTGTTTGACTACATGTTTAGCCGTTATGCTAGCATTGCATTCCCCATTGTGTGTTTGATTACATGTTTAGCCGTTATGCTAGCATTACATTCCCCATTGTGTGTTTGATTACATGTTTAGCCGTTATGCTAGCATTACATTCCCCATTGTGTGTTTGATTACATGTTTAGCCTTTATGCTAGCATTACATTCCCCATTGTGTTTGATTACATGTTTGGCCGTTATGCTAGCATTACATTCCCCATTGTGTGTTTGATTACATGTTTAGCCGTTATGCTAGCATTACATTCCCCATTGTGTGTTTGACTACATGTTTAGCCGTTATGCTAGCATTACATTCCCATTGTGTGTTTGATTACATGTTTAGCCGTTATGCTAGCATTACATTCCCCATTGTGTGTTTGATTACATGTTTAGCCGTTATGCTAGCATTACATTCCCCATTGTGTTTGATTACATGTTTGGCCGTTATGCTAGCATTACATTCCCCATTGTGTGTTTGATTACATGTTTAGCCGTTATGCTAGCATTACATTCCCCATTGTGTGTTTGACTACATGTTTAGCCGTTATGCTAGCATTACATTCTCCATTGTGTGTTTGATTACATGTTTAGCCGTTATGCTAGCATTACATTCCCCATTGTGTGTTTGATTACATGTTTAGCCGTTATGCTAGCATTACATTCCCCATTGTGTGTTTGATTACATGTTTAGCCGTTATGCTAGCATTACATTCCCCATTGTGTGTTTGATTACATGTTTAGCCGTTATGCTAGCATTACATTCCCCATTGTGTGTTTGACTACATGTTTGGCCGTTATGCTAGCATTGCATTCCCCATTGTGTGTTTGATTACATGTTTAGCCGTTATGCTAGCATTACATTCCCCATTGTGTGTTTGATTACATGTTTAGCCGTTATGCTAGCATTACATTCCCCATTGTGTGTTTGATTACATGTTTAGCCTTTATGCTAGCATTACATTCCCCATTGTGTTTGATTACATGTTTGGCCGTTATGCTAGCATTACATTCCCCATTGTGTGTTTGATTACATGTTTAGCCATTATGCTAGCATTACATTCCCCATTGTGTGTTTGATTACATGTTTAGCCATTATGCTAGCATTACATTCCCCATTGTGTGTTTGATTACATGTTTAGCCGTTATGCTAGCATTACATTCCCCATTGTGTGTTTGATTACATGTTTAGCCGTTATGCTAGCATTACATTCCCCATTGTGTGTTTGATTACATGTTTAGCCGTTATGCTAGCATTACATTCCCCATTGTGTGTTTGATTACATGTTTAGCCGTTATGCTAGCATTACATTCCCCATTGTGTGTTTGACTACATGTTTAGCCGTTATGCTAGCATTACATTCCCCATTGTGTTTGATTACATGTTTGGCCGTTATGCTAGCATTACATTCCCCATTGTGTGTTTGATAACATGTTTAGCCATTATGCTAGCATTACATTCCCCATTGTGTGTTTGATTACATGTTTAGCCATTATGCTAGCATTACATTCCCCATTGTGTGTTTGATTACATGTTTAGCCGTTATGCTAGCATTACATTCCCCATTGTGTGTTTGATTACATGTTTAGCCGTTATGCTAGCATTACATTCCCCATTGTGTGTTTGATTACATGTTTAGCCGTTATGCTAGCATTACATTCCCCATTGTGTGTTTGACTACATGTTTAGCCGTTATGCTAGCATTACATTCCCCATTGTGTGTTTGATTGAATTCCTGACAGATAGAAGTGTTTTTTTAGGGTTGTAGGGTTCCAGCTCACCTCTTTTCTCACAACATTACTGGGAAGCAACAACACATTCAGGATGGACCTCTGTTCAGGGACAAACGGTTGGTAGAATATCAACACAAGCCCCTGGATAGGGGAGATGGGAGCATCTTCTTCATGGACGATGCCATAAGCAGAGAATCCAGTGACGTTAATTATGATGTGTGTTTCTGTTATCTCATGTGGAGGGATAAACTCCATGTTGTCATCAGTCACATGGGCTACAGACAGGAAGTCACATCCACCACCTGGGAAAGAAACAGAACATTTAGAGCTTTCTCAGATATACAATAGAAATGACAATCAAGACAATGTAGCATATTAGCAGATTTTAGAGCAGTCTTGAAAGAGAAATTAATTCCTGAAAGTTACTTGAAATGAATACTTACCAGAATGCATCTGACAGTGTGGGAGGTGTAGTTGACTGACAGACCCTTTAAGGCATCTAAACATGAACAGGGGTCCTGCAGGCCTCTTGCCTCTCTGAGATAGAAGCCTCCTGTCCCAGTGGACTGTCCTATAGAGCACCTCTCCTTCTCCCTCCATCCTGAACACCAGGCCTGTTATACTGCACTGGAACAGACCTGCATGGGGGCACTGGAATCTAGACCAAACAGCATGATAAATATAATGTAACAATATTTCCTATCTACGACCATACAATGAGAAAACAAGAAATATATGTTACCGGTAAGTTCCGTTGCCCTCATGATCCAAGATGTCTGGAGTAAATTCATTACAAAGTTCCTAAAATGTAGTTACAACAGGTCTTAAACCAACAGTTTGGAGAAGTTACTAGAGAATAGAACTGTATTTATGCACTGCATTTTGAAATTATTCAGCCCCTTTAACTTTTTCCACATTTTGTTACGTTACAGCATTATTCTAAAATATATATTTTTTCTCCCTCATCAATCTACAGACAATACTCCATAATGACAAAGCAAAAACAGTTCTTCAAAAATGTTTGCAAACGTATAACATTTTTTAAAAATGACATAACATTTACGTAAGTATTCAGACCCTTTACTCAGTACTTTGCTGAAGCACCTTTGGCAGCGATTACAGCCTCAAGTCTTCTTGGGTATGACGCTACAAGCTTGGCACACCTGTATTTGGGGCCTTTCATTAATTCTTCTCTGCAGATCCTCTCAAGCTCTACCAGGTTCAGGAGCGACGCTACACAGCTATTTTCAGGTCTCTCCATAGATATTCGATTGGGTTCAAGTCCAGGCTCTGGCTGGAAGACACTCGGGGACATTCAGAGACTTGTCCCGAAGCCACTCCTGCGTTGTTTTGGCTGTGTGGTTAGGGTCTGTAGTAAAACGCCAAATGGATCTACCTCCTGGTCCTCTTCCCTTGTCTTACCCACCAAGGGTAGAGACAGAGATGACCTGGCCTACTGAAAAACCGGATTGGGCAAAGCCACCAGAAGACGATTCAAGCCAACCAACTATTGAACCTGACTGGTGTCAGGAAGAATCACCCTCTGCCTCAAGTGACACCTCTGAATGGGGAACAGCTGATAGACTCATTGCTGATAGAGTAAGGGCACTGTCATAAACAGAGGCCCATATGCGCACTGTAAGAAAAGTGTTTCCTCATTGTTGCTAGAGTAATAGGCTCTGTCATAACCAGAGGCCCATATATGCACTGTAAGAAAAGTGTTTCCTGTTGTAAGATATGTCATCACCCTCTCTGCTCTGAGGGAATGGGAGGAGCAGTGGATCGGGTGCAGAGAATCAAACGGTATATAAAGAGACATTTGCCATTACTTTGGCGCTGACTTCTTGAATTCTGAATTCATTTAGACAACCATTTGACTTCGGGTAAATTGACACCTGACTCAAATTACTTAAAAGATTCTAACTTGTTGGATCTGAGAAGTGACTCTCCGATATACCGTTTAACTATTGACCAGTTGTTTTGTCGCTTTGCGCCAGGCGCGTGGGTGCTGATGCAAATATATCCAGAAGTGTTCTCCGGAACCTCTCGATTGAGCTCAGCATCTCGACCTCGTTGCGGACACAGACTTTTTGATATTCCATTTGGGGCAGGGAATCACCAGCGGGTTCTCCCATCCCGGCCAAACTTGAATCTCTCAATTTAGTAAAGCACCGACTCCAATTCAACCTCTCAGCCAGTAGAGGGGAGTCGCTACCTATCTAAATTCTTAACAGAACTCTGACTGATTGAAACTCTGCTCCTGATCTTGTGGGTCTCCTCGTCGTCTCTCAATGGTAATTAAATAACTATTATAAGTATTTAATATAGAGATAAGTGTTATCATTGTACCAGGCATTTTATAAGAGCATTAAGTCAATTGCATGTTTTTGATTAACGCTGTGTGTGACCGAGTAACAAATTGTGTATTTTGAAGTGTGTTTGATTTGTAAAAGACAAAAAACAGAGTGTTTTCAAAAATAAACGGTAGTCTTATTTACGTCACGGGAGATAACAACTCTGACACTCCCCGCTACCGGGACACTGGAAACGGGTATCAATGCTCTATGACAGAATGAGTTACCATTAAAAGACAAGGAGGAAGGTGTGTCCAGTAGTGATTCATTTAATTGTCTTATCGATCTATCTAAGTTTTATTTTCCAAGCGATACATAGCCGACGGGCAGAGTAGTGAGACTAAGTTGACTAAAGGTCTTCACACTTTAAACTAGATACATCACAGAGGGGAAATACTCAACCACAGGGAAATCATATAGAGACTGGTAGGACTAGTGCTTAATAACAACTCAGGGATCAATTAGTGGTGAAGCAAAGAGTCTAGAGGATAAAGGTGGGGTTCACACATCCCAGCTAGAGCTAGACCGTTGAGAGTGACAAGGCAAAAGACCTCTCTATGCGGACAACGCTTCGATATAGAAAGAGAGGCAGGGCTACGCGAGCGGTCCTGGTTATACCGAGATAACCTGAAGTATCTATAGTGCCCTGTCCAATCCAGGGAACGGGACGCTAACCACCTCTAGCAGCCCCACTGCCGGCCAAGGGGCGGGGCTGAAGGTTTCGTATCGCGACACTTGGCGCCCAACGTGGGGCCCCACACCTCTATTTAAGACTCTACTACTACCTGAGTTAACGGCCCCTACCAGCGCTCTATTTCCAAACAACTTACTAAAGTAGGTATCTTTAAAGAGTTAGAGATATGGCTACGGCAGTACCAACCTACCCAGACGCAGAGAGAGCATTGGCTCTCCCTGCGGATGAGGAGGAATTACAAAAAAATGGGCGAGCTAGTGCCTTACCTTACAAACCATCAGGATGTTTCGTCTTACCGGGTCTACCATGGGGTAAACTGAGAACGGTAGACCAGACAGCCATAAAACATCTTCTGGGAATAGAAGGAAGGCAAACTTTCTGGGATGATAAAAAATTCCAGAAAAGAACCCTAAATGGCAACTACCATAGATACTACGGCAGCTCATGAGGAGCAAAGTAGAGTAGAAAATAATGGTACAGAACAGGAAATGATACGCAGGCAAACGGCAGGTCTACCCAGCACTAGGCTCGCAATGTGTGTACCAGGAATACCCTGGGGCCGCTGACCAAGAAGGAACAGACGGCCCCTCCAATTACAGGATTAGGCAAATAGCCCTGAATCCTAAGAATTTCCCGTGAAGACTGATCAACTTCACTAGAAATTGTTGGAACAGGTGGAAATTAATTATAAAATGATTAAGGAACACCAGCCTCTATTCAAAGTGTATAACAAATAATTGTATTATTTCCTTGGGAAAGTAAAGCTAACATAGTGCGTAAGTGTCACTATGGGCGTTGTATGAGGGAAAATCCCTGAGAAATAAGAAAGTACTATAGAGTTTATAACTAAATAGGAAAACTAAATTAAATCTTGAGGTAAAGAGCAATGGCGGGTTAGAGTCTACTCTTTGAGAAAAAAATCCCTGAGGAAACTAGAAAATATTATAGAGTTTACAACTAAATAGGAAATTTATACAAACCTCAAGGTGAAGATATGTTAACAAGAGTGAATTATTTTCAGCGCCGTTAAGGCAGGCAGACCTCGTAGTAATACGAAATTGGGTTCTAATAAAAGTCATCCCAGAAGAAGAAGGGGGACCAGAGGATGTAAGTGTGTATTGTGGCAAAGTGGCCTTCTATGCACAGCCCTGGTACCACATGGCAATGGCCCTGCTACAAGACGGGACTCCAACGAATCTAGGAGACACTAGTGTAATGTTGAGAGCCATGCAGGAAGATTTATGTTAAATATTTAGGGTATATTTTAAGCCAACAGGGCAGAAAAAAGATGAAGGTAGAAAAATAGTGATTTTATAAGCATTAAATTTATTTATGAAAATAAACATGTTGCAGTTCTTAGGGATAATAAAGTACTGTAGATAATGGATCCCATACTACGCAACATATATACAATTATTGATGAGACTGAGTTAAGATTAACCCAGGTTATTGTTAGATAAAATACAGTGGACTCCCGAAAGAGAGATTTCGTTAGTACAGAAAACATATGCTATGTTTAGCAGCGTTTTGGCCTTATCTAATCATTTGAAGGTTTGTCTTCAAATAGTAGAAAGATGACAAGAATATATGGCATCTGTTGTGACCCAGGGTCATTGAGAGTATGGGGTTAATTAAGTTGAACTATATAATTATCTACATAGAAATGTTGAGTTCTATAAAATGCATTAGTGTAAACAGGGAGACAGTGAGACAGTCAGTCAATATTTGGAGACAGAGACCATATCTGGTACTGTCAGTATTAGCTGCGGCAACAGGAAGTAGATGCGGAAGCGAAAAAGGCCGGTTTTAAACCACAGCCATTAAAAGCAGCAGTTAAGAGGAAGTTAAACATAGACATAACTACATTGAAAGAGCTGAGACAGATAGTGGCCCATGTGCAAATGTATTAGGTCAGTTAGACACTGACACAGGAGTAGGGGAATGGGACTTTACATGGAGGTAAATAATGTATTAGGTCAGTTAGACACTGACACAGGAGTAGGGGAATGGGACTTTACATGGAGGTAAATAATGTATTAGGTCAGTTAGACACTGACACAGGAGTAGGGGAATGGGACTTTACATGGAGGTAAATAATGTATTAGGTCAGTTAGACACTGACACGGGAGTAGGGGAATGGGACTTTACATGGAGGTAAATAATGTATTAGGTCAGTTAGACACTGACACGGGAGTAGGGGAATGGGACTTTACATGGAGGTAAATAATGTATTAGGTCAGTTAGACACTGACACGGGAGTAGGGGAATGGGACTTTACATGGAGGTAAATAATGTATTAGGTCAGTTAGACACTGACACAGGAGTAGGGGAATGGGACTTTACATGGAGGTAAATAATGTATTAGGTCAGTTAGACACTGACACAGGAGTAGGGGAATGGGACTTTACATGGAAGTAAATATTGCAAAGAGTGGACGCCTCGGGGTAAAATTTCAGGATGGACTTAAAAAAAAGGATATGAAAATAATAAACCACATAGGGATAAATATGCTACAAGGAGAAGAAAATCTCCTCAGCTTATCGGACGCAAAAAAAATTATAAGTAAGGGGAGTCATAAAAAATGAACAATTTTTTGTTCCAGACCAAATAGAGAGTCAGAACACACAGAGGCAGTAATAGCAGCCCTAGACAGACTCAACAGAGCAGGCATGAAACTGAACTTGACAAAGAGCCAAATAGGTCGAGAGGAAGTGAACTTTCTCGGTTTCACTATAGGCACTGGAATCACCGCAAGCCAAAATGTATTTGAAAAAGTAGCAGAGCTCAGCAAGCCACAAACAGTGAATGAGATGCAGAAATGCCTAGGTAAACTAGTGTATATTAGAAACCACATACCGGGCTATAGCAGAGTAGCTAAGCATTGCTATAGAGGCATAACTAGAGAAGATCACCAAAGAGACATGTCACACAAAGAATATGGTAGACAAACCATAACATGTGTCAAGAAAATGGAAGAATCCTGGGAAAATGTGAAATTAATGGCCATAGCAGCCCAAGAAAATAAGCCCAGAGACCCCAACGTACCCCTCTGGCTGTGTCTGAAACTTGAAGGGCCAGAGGTGGTGAGGGATGGCTACATTTGGATTTCGAATGATCTATCAGGAAAAACAATTCAAATGTTACAGCAAACAGCTGAAAGGGCCCACAATGAAGTACTCCAGTACAGGGGCTAAAATGGCCCTGCTAGAGCTACACTGGAACAAAATAGTGTCCCTTGCCCAAGGACAGGCCATAATCATAAAAGACACAGAACTAAACGAACTATGGGCGACTAACCATACGAAAAAAATGGTAGGTTTTACAACCACCACTTGGGATAAGTGGAGGAACGTACATGCCACCAAAGGAGTTATGTTCATCAGTGACCAAGGATGGGACACTGACGAACCAGGACCAGGACCTACAACAGTCAAGGTGAAACCAAAGGAGGATAAACCTAGGGACATAGTAGTGCTCACGGATGGAAGTGAGAAAACAGGAAGTAACCAAGTGGGGTTTTATTGTAAAAAACAAAGCCACTGGCGAAACACTCATAAAAAGGAAACATGAAATAGCAGGCACTGCCCAGAAAGCAGAAGTCATGGCCATAATGGAAGCACTGCTACACTGTTCTACACCCAATCTAAAGAGAATAGAACTGGTTACAGACAGTTACTACAGTGCCCAGGCCATGACTTCTGACAAAAAGATATGGCAGAACAATGGTTACAGAAGTGCTAAAAACAGAACAATTCAGCACGAAGGAGAGTGGAGAAAGATCCATGAGTTAATGGATAGAATGGATATTGTTGTCAGTCACCAAAAAGCCCACACAGTAGATGGGGGTGGAAAGGAAGCTGACTTCAATAAACAAGGTAACAGGGAAGTAGATGAACTAGTCCAGATGGGCAGAATAATTCTCTACAAAACTGAAGCAGACTAACTCAAGGCGTTACACATAGATTGGGGACATCTAGGTCCCAAAATCTTTATGAAGCGTCTTAGACAGGACCAGATTGAATTTGACCCAGTAGAGGCCAAACTGGTGTGCCAGCAGTGCATTACCTGTCAAGAGCAAAAGCCTAGTAATCTAGGAAGAGTGTCTGATCAACACATCAAAACATGCACGCCCTGGAGTCAAATAGCATTAGAGACTATGGGTCCCATGAAAAGTGCTACGGTACTGGGACATAGGTATGCTATAGTAGCGGTGTGCATGGCAACAGGCTACACAATGGTACACACAGCGAAAACATGCAATGCTCTGCCTGTGTTGACAATGCTTAACCTTTTGACTTTGACCCTAGGACGGTTTCAATCGATCAGGACTGACGATGGACGTCAGTATAAAAACAAAAAGGTAGAGGAATGGTGCACCCAGAGGGGAGTAGAGCACACTTTCTCACCTCCCTACACCTCAAGCAAATGGGTGTGCAGAGAGGACCATTGGCAAACTCAAAACAACTTTGGGGTTGTGGAGAGCGGACAAAGATTGGGGACCAAAGCTAGTGCAAGCATGCATAGAGTTAAGTAGCACCCCAACCAGTTCAGGGCCTAGTCCAAGAGAGTTAATGGGATTACCAGGACAAAATAGTACGGTGGATGTTCCTAATCCCCAGTCTACCCCTCTACCTTGTGTTTTAAAGGTAGGAGACTGGATCAGGATTAGAAAAAATCCAGCGGCAGATAAAAGTGACCTGGTAGTACCAAAGAAATACGGTAAAAGGCGTATTATTGAGGAAGTAATAAGCGCTAATACTGCGAGGACAGCTTGCGGAAGAGTTGACATAGCACAATTTAAGAAAGTATGTCTTCCATAATCGTACCAGACTGGAAATACCTCCTAGAGTGCAGAGCAGGCCTCCAAGTCAGGAGGAGTCCAAACACCATTTGGGTAGGCAGGCACTTTAGACATGAGGAATTAGCCAGACAGGGCCTCAAAGGAGGGAGCACAGGAAGAGTAGTCTGGGAACGAAGCGTTCCGACAGGTCTACCTGGCTCAAGCAGACTGAAGTGTGTCCCTTGTGACGTATGCAATGAGCCCACTGGCGATATGCAATACGAAGGGCCCGCTGAGCTAAGCATCAGGCAACTAGAGATGTGCCCTGATGGAGCCTCAGGAGAGTATAGGTGCAGGTATGGAAGAGTTCAGACGTGTGGCAGGTGCAACTGCAACACCATGACCAACTGTGCACTAGACATAAGGACCATTAATGGTTCCTGGGACCCCAGAGGGTGCCAGTGTGCCTGGGATAGATATGGAAACATCTCAGACAAAGATTGCCTGGAATGTCGCAGACAGAGGGTCACAGAGGTCAAAACTAACCAGAAGTGCCCTCTTAATCCCAGTTAGAATAGAAGCACCACTCTGGCCCATTCCCACTGGAACTGCAGGCCCAGACCCAGCTCTAACAGGTCAAAGGTTTAACTCCAGCTATGAGTATCTGAGAGATAGGGACCTTGGAGAGGGACCTAGTGATGGATATGGGATAGACAGAGTCAACAGACAGGCCTGGATGGAAACAGGACAAGGTGAATGGATCCTAGTAGACCCTAGTGTAGCCTGGGATGGAGTGCTTCTGGAGTCCACGGGTTGGGACCAGGTGGACAAATATCTCCTAGACAACAACCAACAAACATCCTGGATGGATGAGAAGGTGTTGGTGGGAAGGTCAGTGCAGGCCAGTTAGAGAGCTACACTGGGGCAGAGCAATGGAAAAGGAACAAATGTTCACTTTCGTCACCCCCATGACTGGAGGAAATGATGTCCCTCCCCATGATGGAGATGGCAGGAGAAGGTACAGGTTAGGCCTAGGAGGGCAGCTGTACTTAGCCCAGGACCCCGTGTATAAAACTGAAGGAGTCTACTCTTGTCACAAGTACATATGTAGAGATAGTGCTGCTGGAGAGGGAAAAGGTAAACAAAAGGCAGCACTCAAAAGAGAATATAGCCCACCTAAGAAATCATTCCTGGCTAGGGTGAAACTGGCATTTTGATCAGACCCTGGAGAGGGCCTATCCAAACCCAGAAACCCAATAGTTAAAAAATAAACTAAAAGATGCTCTCCCTCTTATATTTCACTGGAAATATGAAGTTGGGGGAGTACAGAACAAAGCATAGGGAATGTAAGATAGGATGATGCTGGTGGGTAAGTGTGTTTTTAATTATAGTTGGCGTCCCCAGCGCCACCATATTAGGATTGTATTTGGGCCTAAAATACGATCAAGAAAATGTAGAAATGGGAAAAGTAATATACCTAAAGAAACAGGAAGAGTAAAATACCTAAAGAAACAGGAAGAGTAATATACCTAGAGAAACAGGAAGAGTAATATACCTAAAGAAACAGGAAGAGTAATATACCTAGAGCAACAGGAAGAGTAAAATACCTAAAGAAACAGGAAGAGTAAAATACCTAAAGAAACAGGAAGAGTAATATACCTAGAGAAACAGGAAGAGTAATATACCTAAAGAAACAGGAAGAGTAATATACCTAAAGAAACAGGAAGAGTAATATACCTAAAGAAACAGGAAGAGTAATATACCTAAAGAAACAGGAAGAGTAATATACCTAAAGAAACAGGAAGAGTAATATACCTAGAGAAACAGGAAGAGTAATATACCTAAAGAAACAGGAAGAGTAATATACCTAGAGCAACAGGAAGAGTAATATACCTAAAGAAACAGGAAGAGTAATATACCTAGAGCAACAGGAAGAGTAAAATACCTAAAGAAACAGGAAGAGTAATATACCTAGAGAAACAGGAAGAGTAATATACCTAAAGAAACAGGAAGAGTAATATACCTAGAGCAACAGGAAGAGTAAAATACCTAAAGAAACAGGAAGAGTAAAATACCTAAAGAAACAGGAAGAGTAATATACCTAGAGAAACAGGAAGAGTAATATACCTAAAGAAACAGGAAGAGTAATATACCTAAAGAAACAGGAAGAGTAATATACCTAAAGAAACAGGAAGAGTAATATACCTAAAGAAACAGGAAGAGTAATATACCTAAAGAAACAGGAAGAGTAAAATACCTAAAGAAACAGGAAGAGTAATATACCTAAAGAAACAGGAAGAGTAAAATACCTAAAGAAACAGGAAGAGTAAAATACCTAGAGCAACAAAAAATGTGAAAGTGACTTAATCACATTTAGAACATACACAAAGAAATGGGACATCCTGGTACAATGTGACACAGCCAATGAAACTGAGTGTCCAGGTTTCCCCACTGTAAAGCTAAAAAGCAGAACTAATTACACTAAGTGGAACAACAGCCTAGGTGAAAATGTCACAATAATGGCAGCGTTAGGGTATGCAAAACAATTAGGCATGCCGATAGACAAAGTGTTCAAGAGAATTTGGAAAGGACTGTTTAAACTACTGGTCAAAATAAGTAAACTGGCCCTAACAATTACCTGGTCAATCTTCAAGGGGATCAGATGGTTGTTAAAAGGACTGATCATCTGGAGCATGGTATATGAGAGAGTGCATCCTCCTAGAAGACAGGGACCAGCAGTTCCTGTTGAACAGGATGTACTGCTCATGACCCCGAGAGGAACGGATGTGACCCAAGTTTAAGGGGCAAAAAGTGACTACATAAGTGAACCCTGAACAACTCAGGTCACGACACCTTCCTGATCAGAGATAAAGAATCATCCTACTCTCAAAACAACTTAAATAAACAACCAGAATATTTAGGCAGTGAAACTTAAAGATATCCTCTACCATGACATCCAACGAAACTGACCATGACACCTCGGCTGAGGCATGCAGTCCCTTCACTGACCAGGTATGGGAAAACATCTGTTGTCAAATATTAGTTCTCGTAGTGTTTGGGAAAATAGCATGGGAAAATAGGCATAATAATGGCTTAGTAACTTGGGTTGCTCTATTTATCAATTCATTAGTGGCCATTGATAAACTAGGGTTAACAATATGACAAAAAATAATGCTGTCCGTTGTACCGATAATACTAATCCAGAGAATGTACACAATATTAGGAAAATGTTATTTGGTCTGTCTATGCTTAGAAGCCTTAGCTGCAGCTATGACTGTAGTAAGTAAAATAGGTGCAATAGAGAAGAACGGAACAGACGGTAAAATGGAACCTGTGTGTGCTACCATAATTGGAATACACTATGTGGCGCGGATCATTGAAGCAGGCCTAGTTGGCATGCTATGTGTCCAAATAGTCAAATTAATGAGAAAACTAAAACCAAAAGATCAGCGGAAAACAGTCTTAAAGGCCATCCCACTGGTCCTCTGGGTAACTGTCCTATTGATCCTAAGTTGCGGAGAAGAAATGGGGTGGCCCACAAACATTTTGAAAGTAGTTTGGGGATTGTGTTTACCCATATTCTTTCCCCCCACTCCCAGCAGGACCAGGAGGAACACGTCAAGCCATGGGATGGGGTAAGGATGGCTAAAGTAATAGTGCCCCCCCCAGTGACAGAACCAATAGGGGAAGCAGGGGTATTAATAGAGGTACAGGAGAGTAGAATATGGTTCATAGACATGTGGGCAAGACATTTAGATGCCCTTAAGGCATATACAAATTGTGGGGGTTGTGGCCAATTGGAACCATTGCCACTAGGGATAGACTCTACCAATGGGGTAGTGATAGGCGGAACCACCTTCATATGTGCTCATTGTTACCAAGGGGGTGTAGCATAACGCATTAGGCGTAGCCATGACCCCATTGGTACTTATGCGGGCCCAGTGACCTCGTGGGGAGCCACGGGGCCAGTAACAGAGGAGGGGGACAGATGGATCAGGAAGTTGAGTCCCAACGGACCCAACCTGAATCTCTGGAAAAGCGAATCATGGCCCAGAAAGGCATGGAGAAAGCCGGGATACCGAACCTTGACCCTTAACCACCGGAGGGAGGGTGGCTGGGGACATAGAAAATGGTATGCTGACCGGGCAGTGGGACGAGGCTCTGGTAGTCAAAGACCTGGAAGCCCATTGGTCTCAGGAAGACCTCACCATGCTAAAACAGAGCCCTTGGTTCATGTGCTAGACCACTACTGAGTTGCCAAATCTTCCCACCAAAAAGGGAAAGACTCAGCTGTGACCAGTGGAACCTAAGCAATTATGTGGCCGTAAAGGACCACTGGTTCCCTAGCGCAGACGATAAAATAGCCATTAGAAAGGATAAGAGAGAGCCAATGTCCAAAGTGATTGGGTGTACTGAGACAGGGGGAAGTGAAACTCTGGCTGACTTCAGTAGGAAGCACAGAAGAGGAACCCAAAGGAGGCAAAATGGGTTCAGGCTTAGGGAGCCAGGGAATCATAGACATTCTTACGGGCACACTTGTATTACCTCAGTGCCCCCCAGACCCCAGCAAAGAGGGCCTGAAAGGAATGGTCCAGACACAAAGTTAGAGCTCAGATATAGGGAGAACCACGCAGTCTTAGGACATAGACTGGCCGACTTGACCCTGGCCGCAGAAAGAACTGTAGGAGCTCTGACCCAGAATGACCCCCAGGGGAACGATGGACCTCAAAGTCGCAGGGACAAAAAGAGAACCAGGAAGGGGCAAGGTAGACAATAGGAGAATAACCTTTCTTTCTCCAGGGCCCCATGGAAGACACCCAGTCCGGGGAAGATGATTGGGAACAAGAAGAAGTTAATAGGCCAATAGGGCACAGAGTAATAACCAGATGGCAAGAATTAGAACGTAAGGGTATGACTGAGTCCCAGACACTAGGGATTATCCTGTAGGGTGGATAGCACCAGTAGTAATAATTCCTTACCCTGACGCTCTTAAAACATGTGGCTCATGTGATAGAAGTACTGAAGGGGTACTCAGCGGGACATTAATGTTAAGAGGACGGATGTTAGACAACGTATGTATGTTATGTCTAGCCCTCAGAGATAAGTGGCCAACCCTAAAACCCATAGTAAACAAGGGAGATAGATGGGGACATGTAGAAGAGCCAGAAGAGTTACATTTAACAATGGTTTACAAGGGACAAGAAGTAGACTGGGATAAGAGAACTGGCACTGTTGAATTACATGGGATGGCTTACGAGACCTATTCAACAGGTTGGAGAAGAAGGACCACAGAGACGGGTTCAAAGATGCACAGGCTGTGAATCAGGAACCAGAGGAAAGTACACCACCCAGTGGGGCAATAAGGATGGTGTTAGAGTGGCGCTTTGCAAGAGATGCTTATGTTGTCAGAGTTGTGCTAGAAAAAGGCAGGAGTGGTATAGCGAGGACGAACATGAGGTTTGGCCTATGGAGAGAGAATATGCTGATATATTTGAACATGGTAGAATAGCTACTAGATGTAGACATACAGATGGTGTATATTTGAGAATGAGGGCCAGAGCTGATAATAAGGCAACAATGCCGGGACATCGTAGCTGGGCAACAGTATGGGGAATAACGGCTAGGTCAGACGGACTAGTGCTAGGGATAACCAGAGTTGGAAATCAGAGTCCGGTTAAAGGCACTAAGAGAAAAGAGACAGGGGTAGATCCTGGAGAGGGTGTAGTAAAACGCCAAATGGATCTACCTCCTGGTCCTCATAGACATTCTTATGGGCACATTTGTATTACCTCAGTGCCCCCCAGACCCCAGCAAAGAGGGCCTGAAATGAATGGTCTTACCCACCAAGGGTAGAGACAGAGATGACCTGGCCTACTGAAAAACCGGATTGGGCAAAGCCACCAGAAGACGATTCAAGCCAACCAACTATTGAACCTGACTGGTGTCAGGAAGAATCACCCTCTGCCTCAAGTGACACCTCTGAATGGGGAACAGCTGATAGACTCATTGCTGATAGAGTAAGGGCACTGTCATAAACAGAGGCCCATATGCGCACTGTAAGAAAAGTGTTTCCTCATTGTTGCTAGAGTAATAGGCTCTGTCATAACCAGAGGCCCATATATGCACTGTAAGAAAAGTGTTTCCTGTTGTAAGATATGTCATCACCCTCTCTGCTCTGAGGGAATGGGAGGAGCAGTGGATCGGGTGCAGAGAATCAAACGGTATATAAAGAGACATTTGCCATTACTTTGGCGCTGACTTCTTGAATTCTGAATTCATTTAGACAACCATTTGACTTCGGGTAAATTGACACCTGACTCAAATTACTTAAAAGATTCTAACTTGTCGGATCTGAGAAGTGACTCTCCGATATACCGTTTAACTATTGACCAGTTGTTTTGTCGCTTTGCGCCAGGCGCGTGGGTGCTGATGCAAATATATCCAGAAGTGTTCTCCGGAACCTCTCGATTGAGCTCAGCATCTCGACCTTGTTGCGGGCCACTGACACTGCGGTAGTTCAACGGGGTTGAGAGCCACTCTAGACCTTAAGGTTATCCCTTGCTTTCTCTTATGGATGTCTGAATTGACCCTGTGATTTTGCGCCAGGCGCGTGGGTGTTGATGCAAATATATCCAGAAGTGTTCTCCGGAACCTCTCGATTGAGCTCAGCATCTCGACCTCGTTGCGGACACAGACTTTTTGATATTCCATTTGGGGCAGGGAATCACCAGCGGGTTCTCCCATCCAGGCCAAACTTGAATCTCTCAATTTAGTAAAGCACCGACTCCAATTCAACCTCTCAGCCAGTAGAGGGGAGTCGCTACCTATCTAAATTGTTAACAGAACTCTGACCGATTGAAACTCTGCTCCTGATCTCGTGGGTCTTCTCGTCATCTCTCAGAGGTAATTAAATAACTATTATAAGTATTTAATATAGAGATAAGTGTTATCATTGTACCAGGCATTTTATAAGAGCATTAAGTCAATTGCATGTTTTTGATTAACGCTGTGTGTGACCGAGTAACAAATTGTGTATTTTGAAGTGTGCTTGATTGTAAAAGACAAAAAACAGAGTGTTTTCAAAAATAAACGGTAGTCTTATTTTGTCTCGAGCAAAAGGTTCTCTCAAAGACAGTTAACGGCACGGGAGATAACAACTCTGACACTCCCCGCTACCGGGACACTGGAAACATGGATCAATGCTCTATGACAGAATGAGTTACCATTAAAAGACAAGGAGGAAGGTGTGTCCAGTAGTGATTCATTTAATTGTCTTATCGATCTATCTAAGTTTTATTTTCCAAGCGATACATAGCCGACGGGCAGAGTAGTGAGACTAAGTTGACAGCGTCGTGAAGAAGGCGCAGCAGCGCCTCTTCAACCTCAGGAGGCTGAAGAAATTCGGCTTGTCACCAAAAGCACTCACAAACTTCTACAGATGCACAATCGAGAGCATCCTGGCGGGCTGTATCACCGCCTGGTACGGCAACTGCTCCGCCCTCAACCGTAAGGCTCTCCAGAGGGTAGTGAGGTCTGCACAACGCATCACCGGGGGCAAACTACCTGCCCTCCAGGACACCTACACCACCCGATGTTACAGGAAGGCCATAAAGATCATCAAGGACATCAACCACCCAAACCACTGCCTGTTCACCCCGCTATCATCCAGAAGGCGAGGTCAGTACAGGTGCATCAAAGCTGGGACCGAGAGACTGAAAAACAGCTTCTATCTCAAGGCCATCAGACTGTTAAACAGCAATCACTAACATTGAGTGGCTGCTGCCAACACACTGTCATTGACACTGACCCAACTCCAGCCACTTTAATAATGGGAATTGATGGGAAATGATGTAAATATATCACTAGCCACTTTAAACAATGCTACCTTGTATAATGTTACTTACCCTACACTATTCATCTCATATGCATATGTATATACTGTACTCTAGATCATCGACTGCATTCTTATGTCACTAGCCACTTTAACTATGCCACTTTGTTTACTTTGTCTACATACTCATCTCATATGTATATACTGTACTCGATACCATCTACTGTATGCTGCTCTGTACCATCACTCATTCATATATCCTTATGTACATATTCCTTATCCCCTTACACTGTGTATAAGACAGTAGTTTTGGAATTGTTAGTTAGATTACTTGTTGGTTATCACTGCATTGTCGGAACTAGAAGCACAAGCATTTCGCTACACTCGCATTAACATCTGCTAACCATGTGTATGTGACAAATAAAATTTGATTTGATTTGATTTGAAGTTGACTAAAGGTCTTCACACTTTAAACTAGATACATCACAGAGGGGAAATACTCAACCACAGGGAAATCATATAGAGACTGGTAGGACTAGTGCTTAATAACAACTCAGGGATCAATTAGTGGTGAAGCAAAGAGTCTAGAGGATAAAGGTGGGGTTCACACATCCCAGCTAGAGCTAGACCGTTGAGAGTGACAAGGCAAAAGACCTCTCTACGCGGACAACGCTTCGATATAGAAAGAGAGGCAGGGCTACGCGAGCGGTCCTGGTTATACCGAGATAACCTGAAGTATCTATAGTGCCCTGTCCAATCCAGGGAACGGGACGCTAACCACCTCTAGCAGCCCCACTGCCGGCCAAGGGGTGGGGCTGAAGGTTTCGTATCGCGACAGGTCATTGTCCTGTTGGGAGGTGATCCTTCGCCCCAGTCTGAGGTCCTGAGCGCTCTGGAGCAGGTTTCCATCAAGGATCTTTCTGTACTTTGCTCCGTTCATCTTTCCCTAGATCCTGACTAGTCTCCAAGTCCCTGCCGCTGAAAAACTTCCTCACAGCATGATGCTGCCACCACTATGCTTCACCGTAGGGATGGTGCCAGGTTTCCTCCAGACGTGATGCTGCCACCACTATGCTTCACCGTAGGGATGGTGCCAGGGTTCCTCCAGACGTGATGCTGCCACCACTATGTTTCACCGTAGGGATGGTGCCAGGGTTCCTCCAGATGTGATGCTGCCACCACCATGCTTCACCGTAGGGATGGTGCCAGGTTTCCTCCAGACGTGATGCTTGGCATTCAGGCCAGAGTTCAATCTTGGTTTCATCAAACCAGAGAATCTTGTTTCTCATGGCCTGCGAGTCCTTTATGTGCCTTTTACTGAGGAGCGGCTTCCATCTGACCACTCTACCATAAAGGCCTGATTGGTGGAGTGCTGCGGAGATGGTTGTCCTTCTGGACGGCTTTGCCATCTCGAAAGATGAACTCTGGAGCTCTGTCAGAGTGACCATCAGGTTCTTGGTAACCTCCCCTGATTTCTCAGTTTGGCCGGGCGGCCAGCTCTAGGAAGAGTGTTTGTGTGTTCTTGGAGACCTTCAATGCTGCAGAAATGTTTTGGTACCCATTCCCCAGATCTGTGCATCCACCTGTCTTGAAGCTCTACGGACAATTCCTCATGTCTTGGTTATGGCTCTTACATGCACTGTCAACTGTGGGACCTTATATAGACAGGTGTGTGCCTTTCCAAATCATGTCCAATCAATTGAATATACCACAGGTGGGCTCCAATCAAGTTGTAAAAACATCTCAAGGATGATCAATGGAAACAGGATGTACCTGAGCTCAAATTCGAGTCTCATCGCAAAGGGTCAGAATACTTACGTAAATAAAGTATTTCTGTCTAAAAAACTGTTTTCGCTTTGTCATTATGGGGTCTTGTGTGTAGAGTGATGAGGATTTTAATTTATTTAATCATTTTTAGAATAAGGCTGTAAAGTAACAAAATGTGGAAAATGTCAAGGGGTCTGAATACTTTTCTGAATGCACTGTATATACGTATTCAAAATATTTATAGATAAATCCAATTCATTTGTCAGTCAATATATTATATAATTATATCACTGTAATAATCCTTTACCAGCGATGGCTGCCAACTCGAGGTGAGGCTATTCGCATAACTGTATGAGGGCCCTGGATCTTCAGCTGATTGGACTGTTGGAGTCAGACTGTTGGAGACTGGATCTTCAGCTGATTGGACTGTTGGAGTCAGACTGTTGGAGACTGGATCTTCAGCTGATTGGACTGTTGGAGTCAGACTGTTGGAGGCTGGATCTTCAGTTGATTGGACTGTTGGAGTCAGACTGTTGGAGACTGGATCTTCAGTTGATTGGACTGTTGGAGTCAGACTGTTGGAGACTGGATCTTCAGCTGATTGGACTGTTGGAGTCAGACTGTTGGAGACTGGATCTTCAGCTGATTGGACTGTTGCAGTTGTCTCCATCCAGGTTAACTCCTCCATCTCGGTGTCAGCCACTACTCTTTGAGCTGGTAAAACTCGTTCTTCTCTCTCTTCTTCACTTGGTCCAGTGTCTGATGAGGAACAACTGGGAGAGCGAGCCACAGGGCTGGGTGATATCGGCAAGGCCTGTCCTAAGATGGGATCATTGGGTTCTGGGAAGAGAGGAACATTGACAAACAAAGACAGAGAGACACTGTCCACTGAAAGGCTGTGGCCTGGGGGTCATGGTGGAGTGGAGGTCATGGTGGAGTGGGGGTCATGGTGGAGGGGAGGTCATGGTGGAGTGGAGGTCATGTAAGTCGCTCTGGATAAGAGCGTCTGCTAAATGACTTAAATGTAAATGTAAATGTAAATGTGGCCTGGGGTCATGGTGGACTGGAGGTCATGGTGGAGTGGGGGTCATGGTGGAGTGGGGGTCATGGTGGAGTGGAGGTCATGGTGGAGTGGGGGTCATGGTGGAGTGGAGGTCATGGTGGAGTTGAGGTCATGGTGGAGGGAGGTCATGGTGGAGTGGAGGTCATGGTGGAGTGGAGGTCATGGTGGCCTCACCCCTGGCCCATGTTGTTACCCCACCCCCTGGTCCATGTTGTTATCCCACCCCCTGGTCCATGTTGTTACCCCACCCCTGGTCCATGTTGTTACCCCACCCCTGGCCCATGTTGTTACCCCACCCCTGGTCCATGTTGTTACCCCACCCCTGGTCCATGTTGTTATCCCACCCCCTGGTCCATGTTGTTAACCCACCCCTGGTCCATGTTGTTAACCCATCCCCTGGTCCATGTTGTTAACCCACCCCCTCGTCCATGTTGTTATCCCACCCCTGGTCCATGTTGTTATCCCACCCCTGGTCCATGTTGTTATCCCACCCCTGGTCCATGTTGTTATCCCACCCCCTGGTCCATGTTGTTAACCCACCCCTGGTCCATGTTGTTAACCCACCCCTGGTCCATGTTGTTAACCCACCCCTGGTCCATGTTGTTATCCCACCCCCTGGTCCATGTTGTTGATGGTGTTTAAACTGCTGTAGATAATGTTAAAATACCAGACAGACTCTATTGAATCAGGCTGGTAAAGTATTGGTAAACCCCAGGGAAGAGGAGAGGCTCTTCTCAGATGAAGAAAAAGTAGACATGGAAAAGAGAGACGTGGAGAGGAGAGACGTGGAGAGGTGAGACATAGACAGGTGACTTACGTGTAGGTGAGACATGAAAGTGGGAGGCATGGAGAAGTGTGTTGAAGGCGAGATGACCCATGGATTCCTCAACAGGCTGTAATGATGAGCATGATGAAGGCAGCAGGAGGGAGCTTGACCTTTCACTCCGGAAACCTCTGTTTGACTGCAAACAACACACACAAGGTGAGTAGACTACACAAGGCCACACAACACACACACACAAACACACAGGTTCTGCAGGTACATTTCTTCAACTTGTGTCGAAATAAAAGTCCTCCAAAATGAAGGCGAAAAGATGGACCCAAACATCCCGTCTCTTCCTCAACTTGACCAGGGCATCTTTGGCCATATGAATTCCAATGAAACTGGTGCTTGATACCTCTCTGTCCCAGACTCTCTATGTCTCACCTCTCTATGTCTCACCTCAGAACCTGTGTGTTTGTGTGTGTGTTGTGTGGCCTTGTGTAGCACTCTGTCCCAGACTCTAGAACTTGTAGCCAGACGGCCCTGTTTCTTCTCTCTCTTTTCATCATTACCAGTGTCTGATGAGCATGTTGTTGCTGTGGTAGATACAGGTATAGAAGAGGAAGTGAAGAGAGATAATGGTGTTGTTGTTCATTACATTGTCCTGTTGATATACAATTATCTATTTAAATCATGTTGTCTTTGTTTGAAGGAACATTTATGATATATTTTCTTCAGACAGTTTTACTGTGTTACCTCTACCCTGATCTCTCTCTAACTTCTCTGCTACATTATGTTGGTTCGTCCTTCTCAGGATCCTCCATGTTTCCCCACAGCTCTCTGAGTGCCGTATCTTTTCACCATCTGATCCACTGTGTCCTGTCTGTCAGTGTTCTCCAGCTGACTCTCTGGGTCACTAGACAGGCTAGACTGAAATATCTTCAGCTGTTCTTCAGTGAGCTCCTCCAGAGTTGTAGGCAGCACAGTTGGAACATCCAACATGGAGGGTCTCTAAAATAACAAAGGTGATAAGATAGAGATAGATAGAGATAGAGAATATACTGACTACTGATTTAAAGAACATTAACATAGCCACATACAAACAACGTGGTACAGGAATATACTCACAGCTTTTTTTGTCTAATGTGGTGTGTGTGTGTGTGTGTGTGTGTGTGTGTGTGTGTGTGTGTGTGTGTGTGTGTGTGTGTGTGTGTGTGTGTGTGTGTGTGTGTGTGGATATAGCCTGATCTCTACCACTCATAGTGTAAATGAGAGATTAGTTAATTATCTAGACTGTATGTGTGTACAGTTTCACATGACAGTTTTATCATATGAGGGTAGAACTGTCTATGACAGTGAGTACAGGTGATGTAACATATGAGGGTAGAACTGTAGAACTGACTATGACAGTGAGTACAGGTGATGTAACATATGAGGGTAGAACTGTAGAACTGACTATGACAGTGAGTACAGGTGATGTAACATGAGGGTAGAACTGTAGAACTGTCTATGACAGTGAGTACAGGTGATGTAACATATGAGGGTAGAACTGTAGAACTGACTATGACCGTGAGTACAGGTGTTTTAACATATGAGGGTAGAACTGACTAAGACAGTGAGTACAGGTGATGTAACATATGAGGGTAGAACTGTAGAACTGACTATGACAGTGAGTACAGGTGTTTTAACATATGAGGGTAGAAGTGATCAAACACTTCTCTAACCGTGCTCTTACCTGTGAGCTAAGCTGTCCTGAGCTACCAGTAGTTAGTGACAACAGGAAGGAGGGGAGCTGGAGAGAAGGGGGTGTATTGCGTCGTAGAGGGGGAGAGGGAGGATTTGGGCCTGGGTTGGAATAAGGACATGTATGAGGCAGTGGGAATACCTGAGAAAGAGGGAGAAACTGGGGAAATAGAGGGGGAAGATAGGGGGATAGAGAGTCAGTTAGGGTCCTTGTCTACAGTTCTACTTCTCTGATCTCTAACTTCTCTGCCAGATCATTCTGGTTCATCTTCCAGATCAGGAAGCTCAGGAAGAGATATACAGTCATGGTTAGAAAGTCTCATCTGTTTGTGAAATATTCACTACTGTATTGGTGACTGTATGGAATGTAATGAATGTTGGATTGTTGTTTAATCATCATGGGGTCACCTGGATACATCATGAATGAACATTATAAAAGAGGGGTCACCTGGATACATCATGAATACACATTATAAAAGAGGGGTCACCTGGATACATCATGAATAAACATTATAAGAGAGGGGTCACCTGGATACATCATGAATAAACATTATAAGAGAGGGTCACCTGGATACATCATGAATAAACATTATAAGAGAGGGGTCACCTGGATACATCATGAATAAACATTATAAAAGAGGGGTCACCTGGATACATCATGAATACACATTATAAAAGAGGGGTCTGCTGAATGTTATTATGAAGTCAGTTGAATGTTATTTCTGGTTAGACCTACACTGAACTGTGATGGTGATGTATAGATTGATGTACATTCTGTCTATGTTACCTCTAGTGTGATCTCTCTCTAACTTCTCTGCCAGATCATCCAGATTCCTCCTCCTCAGGATCTTCAGTGTGTTCTCTACAGCTCCCTCATGGTCGTATCTCTTCACCATCTGATCCACTGTGACCTGTCTGTCAGTGTTCTCCAGCTGGCTCTCTGGGATGGGAGGAAAGCTAAACGGATGGCCACTAGTCAGGTTAGACTGAAATCTCCTCAACCCATCTGAGTTCATCTCTACCAGAGTGGTCAGCAACAGAACTGGAACAGCCAACGTTCTCTAAAACAACAAAGATAACAACAGTGAGGAAGGAATATAAAACCTGACAACTGAAATAAAATAAAGAACATGAATATATTCATATTGTTAAGACGTACTATAATATTTCTACTGGTCTCTCAATATCACATATCATCATGAAATACATTAGGAACATTAACACACACACACACACACACACACACGTGGCTGTGATCTATATGTGGTTTGATCACAATGACATTTGACTTCTCAGACATGACCACTAGTCTTACCTTCAGCTCCCCCTTCCACCTAGAGATCTCAGTCTCTAGATCCTCATCATCACTACGACACTTCTCTCCAGACAGGGTCAACCTGGACACAGGAAACAGTCACACACTGTTCTGTTCCCCTACACCACCACATGCTGTGGTCACTACACTGTTCTGTTCCCCTACACCACCACATGCTGTGGTCACTACACTGTTCTGTTCCCCTACACCACCACCACATGCTGTGGTCACTACACTGTTCTGTTCCCCTACACCACCACCACATGCTGTGGTCACTACACTGTTCTGTTCCCCTACACCACCACCACATGCTGTGGTCACTACACTGTTCTGTTCCCCTACACCACCACCACATGCTGTGGTCACTACACTGTTCTGTTCCCCTACACCACCACCACATGCTGTGGTCACTACACTGTTCTGTTCCCCTACACCACCACATGCTGTGGTCACTACACTGTTCTGTTCCCCTACACCACCACCACATGCTGTGGTCACTACACTGTTCTGTTCCCTACACCACCACATGCTGTGGTCACTACACTGTTCTGTTCCCCTACACCACCACCACATGCTGTGGTCACTACACTGTTCTGTTCCCCTACACCACCACCACATGCTGTGGTCACTACACTGTTCTGTTCCCCTACAGCACTACTACTAATCTCCTAGAGAGAGGAAGTCCTAAACAGGGTAGTCCTGTGGAGGGTAAAATCTCCTAGAGAGAGAGGAAGACCTGAACAGGGTAGTCCTGTGGAGGGTAAAATCTCCTAGAGAGAGAGGAAGTCCTGAACAGGGTAGTCCTGTGGAGGGTAAAATCTCCTAGAGAGAGAGGAATACCTAAACAGGGTAGTCCTGTGGAGGGTAAAATCTCCTAGAGAGAGAGGAAGTCCTGAACAGGGTAGTCCTGTGGAGGGTAAAATCTCCTAGAGAGAGAGGAAGACCTATACAGGGTAGTCCTGTGGAGGGTAAAATCTCCTAGAGAGAGAGGAAGACCTAAACAGGGTAGTCCTGTGGAGGGTAACATCTCCTAGAGAGAGAGGAAGACCTAAACAGGGTAGTCCTGTGGAGGGTAAAACCATAGTGTAACGGTATATAGACCAGTAAGAAGGGCAAAAGGCCCAGTCACAGTGGCCGTGAGAGCACAGGGTGTGAGTTTGTATGTGTGAAGGAGGTTTGTTTTGTGCCCTGTTGGGGTAGTGAACCATGGCAGATTATGTGGAAATAGGAAGACAAGTGTGAATCATTTTGGTGATGAGTGTTATCAATAATAGGGATATTGGAGGAGATACAGGAGAAAGCCATTAAGTAATCCGTATTCTCCGTAATAAATTTGCAGGAGCTATTTTTCTAATAGAAAGTATTAAGTGCCGTGACCAATGAATTATTATCCGGGGGAGTGTGTTGTGCTATCTTAGAAAATAGCTAATAGAAGGTGTGTATTATAGATGGGAGTGAAGAAATCTAAAATACCCTGAACACCGTCGGGGGGTGTTTAGGGAATAATAACTATTTATATGGCGACAAACGGTCCCATTTATCCCTGCAATATAGAGCTAGCAGTGTTTAATAAAGCCATGGAGGCACTGAAAGAAGCGCACGAGCATTCTACCAATTCGGCTGGAATATGGAAAAAATTGAGCAAATTAGATGAAATTGGACAACATTTACCTGCTGACGGAGAATTCCAATCTAATAAAAAATTCACGGAGGCAATTATGACTTGGCACAAAGACATTAAACCAGAATCAAAAGCTCAATATACCAGCGTTTTGATGCCAGCATTCTATCAACAAAATATGCACCACGATAAACCCAGAATGAGTACCAGTATGCTGCCACAGAAAGACTGGGTACGGGAGTGTATTGATAGAATTTACACTTCTGCTTTGATGGCAGGTTTGAACCCTGTGATCAAAACGGTAATTGCGGGGTAGTAGATTTAATTCAAGACGATGTTTTGAGAGTAGAATATAACTCTGCTCACCTCGCAGACGTGCAAGGGGTGAATAGGGCCATAGAGAAAATCAGGGTAGTACTATAGTTGAAACTATAGTTTCAATGGCCAAGATAAGACTAAGAAACGTAGCGGGGAAAAAAACATAAAAGGGGATAGCTCCCTGTTTTATATGTAGGACAATCGGACATTGGAAGAATGAGTATAAGGTGACACTGGAACCTCCTGCATTCGAAGGAAATTCCGCTATACAACAGTTTGCATCTTTTTCAAAAGAGCAACAACTAATCGTTTTGAGATTAGCAAGAATGGAATTTTCTCCTAGTATAGTCTCTGTTCGATCGATAAGTTTCCGCGATGCATACAAAGCCCTCCTCGCCCTCCTTTCAGCAAATCTGACCATGACTCCATTTTGTTGCTCCCAGCCTATAGACAGAAACTTAAACAGGAAACGCCGTGCTCAGGTCTGTTCAACGCTGGTCCGACCAATCTGATTCCACGCTTCAAGATTGATTCGATCACGTGGACTGGGAAATGTTCTGGATAGCATCGGACAACAACATTGACGTATACGCTGATTCGGTGAGCGAGTTTATTAGCAAGTGCATTGGTGATTTGGTACCTACAGTGACTATTAAAACCTTCCCCAATCAGAAACCGTGGATTGATGGCAGCATTCACGCAAAACTGAAAGCACGAACCACTCGTTTAATCATGGCAAGGCGACCGGAAACATGACTGAATACAAACAGTGTAGCTATTCCTTCCTCAAGGCAATCAAACAAGCTAAGCGTCAGTATAGAGACAAAGTAGAGTCGCAATTCAACGGCTCAGACATGAGACGTATGTGGCAGGGTCTAACAGTCAATTACGGACTACAAAAAGAAAACCAGCCCCGTCGCGGACCAGGATGTCTTGCTCCCAGACAAACTAAACAACTTCTTTGCTCGCTTTGAGGACAATACAGTGCCACTGACATGGCCCGCCACCAAAACCTGTGGGCTCTCCTTCACCGCAGCCAACGTGAGAAAAATATTTAAATGTGTTAACCCTCGCAAGGCTGCCAGCCCAGACGGCATCCCCAGCCGCGTCCTCAGAGCTTGCGCAGACCAGCTGGCTGGTGTGTTTATGGACATATTCAATCGACCCCTATCCCAGTCTGCTGTTCCCACATGCTTCAAGAGGGCCACCATTGTTACTGTTCCCAAGAAAGCTAAGGTAACTGAGCTAAATGACTATCGCCCTGTAGCACTCACTTCCGTCATCATCAAGTGCTTTGAGAGACTAGTCAATGACCATATCACCTCCACCCTACCTGACACCCTAGACCCACTCCAATTTGCTTCCCGCCCCAATAGGTCCACAGACGACGCAATCACACAGCACACTGCCTAACCCATCTGGACAAGAGGAATACCTATGCAAGAATGCTGTTCATCGCTTACAGCTCAGAATTTAACACCATAGTACCCTCCAAACTCGTCATTAAGCTCGAGACCTTGGGTCTCGACCCCACCCTGTGCAATTGAGTCTGGTTAGCAGATGAAAGAAGCTGTTTTTCAGTTTATCTCAAGGCCATCAGACTGTTAAACAGCCATCACTAACATTGAGTGGCTGCTACCAACATACAGACTCAATCTCTAGACACTTTAATAATTAAAAATGGGATGTAATAAATGTATCACTAGTCACTTAAACAATGCCACTTTATATATTTTTACATACCCTACATTACTCATCTCATATGTATATACTGTAATCTATACCATCTACTGCATCTTGCCTATGCCGTTCGGCCATCGCTCATCCATATATTTATATGTAAATATTATTAATCATTCCTTTACACTTGTGTGTCTAAGGTAGTTGTTGTGAAATTGTTAGATTACTTGTTAGATATTACTGCATGGTCGGAACTAGAAGCACAAGCATTTCGCTACAGTGACCAATGTGACCAATACAATTTTGATTTAAAGTGGTTCATAGAGATGAGAAAGACCAGTAATGTACTGGAGTAAATCGCTAGACTCGGTGGATACAGGAATGCCACTGTGCCTTAGAGCCACTGTGACACCGTGCCTTAGAGCCACCGTGCCACCGTGCCTTAGAGCCACCGTGCCTTAGAGCCACTGTGCCTTAGAGCCACCGTGCCACCATGTCTTAGAGCCACCGTGCCTTAGAGCCACCGTGCCTTAGAGCCACCGTGCATTAGAGCCACCGTGCCTTAGAGCCACCGTGCCTTAGAGCCACCGTGCCTTAGAACCACCGTGCCTTAGAGCCTTAGAGCCACCGTGCCTTAGAGCCACCGTGCCACCGTGCCTTAGAGCCACCGTGCCACTGTGCCTTAAAGCCACCGTGCCTTAGAGCCACCGTGCCTTAGAGCCACCGTACCTTAGAGCCACCGAGCCACCGTGCCTTAGAGCCACCGTGCTTTAGAGCCACCGAGCCACCGTGCCTTAGAGCCACCGTGCCACCGTGCCTTAGAGCCACCGTGCCACCGTGCCTTAGAGCCACCGTGCCACCATGCCTTAGAGCCACCGTGCCTTAGAGCTACCGTGCCTTAGAGCCACCGAGCCACCGTGCCTTAGAGCCACCGTGCCACCGTGCCTTAGAGCCACCGTGCCTTAGAGCCACCGTGCCACCATGCCTTAGAGCCACCGTGCCTTAGAGCCACCGTGCCACCGTGCCTTAGAGCCACCGTGCCTTAGAGCCTTAATGCCACCGTGCCTTAGAGCCACCGTGCCTTAGAGCCACCGTGCCTTAGAGCCACCGTGCCACCGTGCCACCATGCCTTAGAGCCACCGTGCTTTAGAGCCACCGTGCCACCGTGCCTTAGAGCCACCGTGCATGAGAGCCACCGTGCCTTAGAGCCACCGTGCCTTAGAGCCACCGTGCCTTAGAGCCACCGTGCCTTAGAGCCTTAGAGCCACCGTGCCTTAGAGCCACCGAGCCACCGTGCCTTAGAGCCACCGTGCCACCGTGCCTTAGAGCCACCGTGCCTTAGAGCCACCGAGCCACCGTGCCTTAGAGCCACCGTGCCACCGTGCCTTAGACCCACCGTGCCACCATGCCTTAGAGCCACCGTGCTACCGTGCCTTAGAGCCCCCGTGCCTTAGAGCCACCGTGCCTTAGAGCCACCGTGCCTTAGAGCCACAGAGCCACCGTGCCTTAGAGCCACCGTGCCTTAGAGCCACCGTGCCACCGTGCCTTAGAGCCTCCGTGCCACCGTGCCTTAGAGCCACCGTGCCACCGTGCCTTAGAGCCACCGTGCTACCGTGCCTTAGAGCACCCGTGCCTTAGAGCCACCGTGCCTTAGAGCCACCATGCCTTAGAGCCACAGAGCCACCGTGCCTTAGAGCCACCGTGCCTTAGAGCCACCGTGCCACCGTGCCTTAGAGCCTCCGTGCCACCATGCCTTAGAGCCACCGTGCCTTAGAGCCACCGTGCCACCGTGTCTTAGAGCCACCGTGCCACCATGCCTTAGAGCCACCGTGCCACCGTGCCACTGAACCACCGTGCCTTAGAGGTACCGTGCCTTAGAGCCACCGTGCCTTAGAGCCTTAGAGCCACCGTGCCTTAGATCCACCGTGCCTTAGAGCCACCGTGCCTTAGAGCCACCGTGCCTTAGAGCCACCATGCCACCGTGCCTTAGAGCCACCGTGCCTTAGAGCCACCGTGCCTTAGAGCCACCGTGCCTTAGAGCCACCGTGCCTTAGAACCACCGTGCCTTAGAGCCACCGTGCCTTAGAGCCACCGTGCCTTAGAGCGATACAGGCGGCAGAAATGGTGTTGCATAACACTGCTTCCTTTACAATGGGTCAAAAATTAGATCTCTATGTTCCACACGCAGTAGCAACCATAGTGAACAGCACGAAAGCACAACATGTTACTAGCGCAAGATGGACAGAATGGGAGTTCACGTTAAATGGGAAAAATCTACAATTTCATAAGATTGGTGCTTTGAATCCTGCATCGTTAATGCCGTTGCCTGGGGAGGGTGAATCGCATACGCGAGGCTTTATTAGAAGCATGTCAGTTACCCAGTAAATTAACAGTGGTGAAATGTGAAGCTCATACTAGTCGTACAGATCAAGTCGCCATAGTAATCGTAAAGCAGACGAAATGGCTTAGGCGGCCGCCTTGGTAAGAGAAAGGGTTAGAGAACCACATGTAATTATTGCGGATTCCTTACGATGACAAATTGGCTAAATTTACCACAGGAAAACGCATTTTGGGTGGAAGATTCTAGGCGAAATGCCAGGGGAATTGATTCTAAAGATAACACATTTAAATGATATGGCCAAACACTCCTTATAAACTCAGAAGGCCTTGGTTTTTTTTTAAATCATGAGACATTTTATGTGGTTTTATTTTTAAATAAATGTACGTTTGATGTCGTCTTATTCTGGAATAGGATTCTAGCATGGACGAAAGGGTGGAGGGGTCATGAGGAATTAGTATAGGGGTTACCTAACCTAAAATTAACTGGGGTCACGAGGAATTGGTATTGGGATTGCCAAACCTAGAACTACCTTTTAAAATGTTTGTTCACAAACAGGAAGAACATTGTAGCGCGGTGGTTAAGGAGACCAGTGAATCGTTAGACTCGGTGGAGAGATACTGTCGCCGTGTTGTGGGATTTATTGGATGGGGTCTTTTCAATTCAGTTAGGAAATGTTTTGAAGAGGTATTTAAATGGTTTCCGAAGGGCAGGGAACGAAAGGGAGAAGAAACATTTTAATGGTGTCTAAAGCCCTGTATACTAAAAATTCCTGATGAGGAATGATCAACTATTAGTTATTCGAATATGTTTATTTTTGATTTAACATGTTATTTTTTCATCACGTGTCTGAAAGGGGTAAATGACCCTGAGGTCCTGGTCGTTGTGGTACTTATACACTGGTATTGTGTTCAGGCTGCATATAGAACGTTATGTTAATAAAGGATGACAGTTACTTCAAATGGATTGTGATGTATGGATTGTGATGTATGGGTTGTGATGTATGTACTGTGATGTATGGAATGTGATGTATGGGTTGTGATGTATGGATTGTGATGTATGGGTTGTGATGTATGTACTGTGATGTATGGATTGTGATGTATGGGTTGTGATGTATGGGTTGTGATGTATGTACTGTGATGTATGGAATGTGATGTATGGGTTGTGATGTATGGATTGTGATGTATGGGTTGTGATGTATAGGTTGTGATGTATGGATTGTGATGTATGTATTGTGATGTATGTATTGTGATGTATGTATTGTGATGTATGGATTGTGATGTATGGATTGTGATGTATGGGTTGTGATGTATGGGTTGGATTGTATGGATTGTGATGTATGTATTGTGATGTATGTATTGTGATGTATGGATTGTGATGTATGTATTGTGATGTATGGATTGTGATGTATGGATTGTGATGTATGGATTGTGATGTATGGATTGTGATGTATGGGTTGTGATGTATGGGTTGGATTGTATGGATTGTGATGTATGTATTGTGATGTATGGATTGTGATGTATGGATTGTGATGTATGTATTGTGATGTATGGATTGTGATGTATGGATTGTGATGTATGTATTGTGATGTATGGATTGTGATGTATGGGTTGTGATGTATGTATTGTGATGTATGTATTGTGATGTATGTACTGTGATGCATGTACTGTGATGTATGGATTGTGATGTATGGGTTGTGATGTATGTATTGTGATGTATGTATTGTGATGTATGTACTGTGATGCATGTATTGTGATGTATGGATTGTGATGTATGTATTGTGATATATGTATTGCTGATTTCATGTTGTGTTTTTGTTTTGATACAAATTTCACCAGAACGGGATCCTGAAGTGGGAATTCTGCGAGGGGTTAGGGTTCTAACTTCATGATCTGGTAACTCTTCCTAGAGGTCGCCAGTAGAATGTTGTTCTGATCTGTGTTTTCTTTAGGTTATCATGGAAGGTGACGTCAGATCGTGTCTTAATGCATGGTAGGAATAATTTGACCATAGCCACTGTGTATAAACCTCAAAACCCTCCCTAACCAGCTGAAGAAAGAGAAACAAAGGCGTGCAATGAGAGACAGTGACTTTTACCACTCCTATCTGAGTCCGAGCCATAAACCAGGACCAGGGTGCTGAGAGCGCGTGTGGAGTGAGACCAGGACCGGGGTGCTGAGAGCGCGAGTGGAGTGAGCGTGGAGAGAGAGAACAAGCTCAGGTGAGAGACTCATGTAAATGGTAGAAACAGAAGTATCTACTTGGATATTAAAATTGGGACATTTTCACGGGCCAGGAAATGTGAAAGGCAAAAGTTACATGTGCCGTTGGGAAAATGAACTGTAAACGACATCTGAAGAAGATACACTAGAATGATAAGTGGCGGGTGAAGTAAATGGGGGTGGTGGTGGTATACGCCCTGCTAACTATTTAAACTAAGAATGCATTGAGATACTGATCTTTCATTACCAGGCCACTCATGACAGGAAAACAGGGACAAAGGGGGGCTGTAATGAGAAGAGTTATGACAGGCAATAAAAGGTTGTTGTTAAATAATGACAAATAAAACTGTCAAATGTAATGAATGTAAGGAAAGAAAGGGAGTGTTTTATGTCAAATGATCTGTAAAGACTCCAAACATTCATGAATTATGGACAACTCATGAACTAGGATGTAAAACATGTTTTGATTCAACTCATGAACTAGGGTGTAAAACATGTTTTGATTCAACTCATGAACTAGGGTGTAAAACATGTTTTGATTCAACTCATGAACTAGGATGTAAACATGTTTTGATTCAACTCATGAACTAGGGTGTAAACATGTTTTGATTCAACTCATGAACTAGGATGTAAAACATGTTTTGATTCAACTCATGTATTATATTGAATGTAGGCTTCCTGTTCTGCGTGTGTTCCAGTGTGTTCAAGTGTGTAAAATTGCCTCGTGTGAGAGTGTAGGCCACCAGCAGTGGTGTAGGTCTAGTGGAGGGTAAACACAAGTAAACACAGTTGACCAACTTTTTTTCTGAAAAATGTATTGAACGTTTAGGGAGAGTTACTTTTATCACCGTGACAATCAGAGTACTGAAGGTAAGACTACTCAAAAGCAATCAGAGTACTGAAGGTAAGACTACTCAAAAGCAATCAGAGTACTGAAGGTAAGACTACTCAAAAGCAATCAGAGTACTGAAGGTAAGACTACTCAAAAGCAATCAGAGTACTGAAGGTAAGACTACTCAAAAGCAATCAGAGTACTGAAGGTAAGACTACTCAAAAGTAATCAGAGTACTGAAGGTAAGACTACTCAAAAGTAATCATAGTACTGAAGGTAAGACTACTCAAAAGTAATCATAGTACTGAAGGTAAGACTATATTCTGCCTAGCCTTAACAGGTTTTAACGTATACTTGTTGGATGGATTGGATGTCCATGTGTCTAAAGGAGCTCAACTGAGGCTGAAATTCAGCACTACTGAGTGGACAGCACCTCTGTCTAGCCAGCTATAGAATTCTACAGTTCCATTCATGGACAGGGAGACGTTTTACAGGGTTGGGGAGTAAAGGATTACATGTTAGGGATTACAAAAAAAACTGACGTTACCAGGAAAAATATTGTAATCAGATTACAGATACTTTTGAAAAACTTGATGATTACTTTGAGGATTACTTTTAAATTCAGAAAATATGTTTGTGGAAAAAAAATCTTTGACACTTCTTTGTTTTCTCAATAACATTTAAATCAGCATTGAAAAAAAGGCACAAGTTTAAGTTTGTTCCACCTGAGCGAGTCTGACCACCAATCAGAGACCACTATGATGTCAGAGACCACTATGATGTCAGAGACCACTATGATGACACACCAAATGTGTTGGATGGATCGCGGGAAAAGAGCAGGAATAGACTTTTGTAGGCTACAGTCCAAGCTATGTCTTCCAATGGTGCGACTGCTGTCGGTATCAAACTTGAAGAAACGCTTTGAGGTAAGGATGACGGCTATACGGATATCACTTAATATTGATCTACATAGCTCATTGATCACACTGCTGCTCTCTCATTTAGCTTACGGATTGTGGTGGTTGTAGATGGCTGATAACAAATCTAAATGTGTATTTTAACCCAATAATGGTTGAATTCAAGATGTTTAAGCTGCCTATCAATCATTGTTTTTGAAATCAATGGACAGCCAGTGAAAAATGTGCTCTTGCAACAGCTGCATAGTGTGGATCCCAGCCTATAGAATAACAGCTGCATAGTGAGGATCCCAGCCTATAGAATAACAGCTGCATAGTGTGGATCCCAGCCTATAGAATAACAGCTGCATAGTGAGGATCCCAGCCTATAGAATAACAGCTGCATAGTGAGGATCCCAGCCTATAGAATAACAGCTGCATAGTGAGGATCCCAGCCTATAGAATAACAGCTGCATAGTGAGGATCCCAGCCTATAGAATAACAGCTGCATAGTGAGGATCCCAGCCTATAGAATAACAGCTGCATAGTGAGGATCCCAGCCTGTGGAATAAAAGTGGGGCTTTTTTTCCTAAAACTTTTGATAGGCTTAAAGGGCCAATCTGTAGTTGCTACATCCATTTTTGGACTTATAAATTATAAATACAGTACCAGTCAACAGTTTGGACACTCCTCATTCAAGGGTTTTTCTTTATTTGGACTATTTTCTACATTGTAGAATAATAGTGAAGACATCAAAACTATGAAATAACACTTAAGGAATCATGTAGTGAACAAATTAAAATATATGTTGTATTTGACATTCTTTAAAGTAGCCACCCTTTGCCTTGATGACAGCATTGCACACTCTTGGCAAAGCACCGTTCCATGAGAACAGCATTTATTTTTCAACTCGAATCAATGAGGCGAATCAGTCCTCCATGACAACAAAATCATAAACAGAGTAAGGCTGGCTAAGTCCTTAGTTTTGGGGTCATGCTCAGGTTAAATACTTTGGCTATTTCCAAGTCCTATTCTTGAACATCAAGGGGGATAACATTTATTGGAATGACTGGAATTCTGATAGACTTTGGTTTTTAATGTAAAGATATAATTTAATCATATTATTATATGGGGTTGAAAGTGATGGTTTTGAAGAAGCCTACATAACCAACCCATAAAGTACATTTACATAACCAACCCATAAAGTACATTTACATAACCAACCCATAAAGTACATTTACATAACCAACCCATAAAGTAAATTTACATAACCAACCCATAAAGTAAATTTACATAACCAACCCATAAAGTACATTTACATAACCAACCCATAAATACATTTTCCATCCATATAAAGCCAGTTATGTAAACTTTAACAGTGATTTATCCTGCAATAGATGTCGTTCAATTGGTAACATACATTTTTGTCTTCTTCTAATGGCTCTTAAGGGGAAAGTAATCTAAAAGTAACGGAGTGTAATCAGATTAAGTTATTGAGTTTGTGGGTAACCGTTACCGATTACATTTCTGGACAGATAACTTGTAACTGTAACAGATCACATTTAGAAAGTAACCTTCCCAACCCTGACGGTTTATTTGAGCCAACCCATAATTCGCACCCTGGACTAATATCCTCTATGTCCACTCACATTCCAGAAGAGGTGCTGGACGGTTCGCTGGACGTCTCTTCACTCTCCTCCCCTGCTGGCTTCTGTTCCTTCTCAGAGGCAGCTACCCCCTATACACACACACACACACACACACACACACACACACACAGTCTGTCTTGTCTGAAGTATTTTTTTACTGAGGACCACACCAGGTTAGGGTCTAGGCGTGTAATAAAACTTAATGGATGAGATAGTCATTGTTGAGAACACTAGTTCTCTTGACAACATCACTTGATTGTAAATCGCAACAGTTTACCCTTTAACGTTACAAAGTACATTCTAAACTATTTCCCGCTTTATTCGCTCGTTCGAATGACGTGCCAAGTACTAGCTATACATTACTATGATATTACTGCGTTATGAATTCATAGCAAGATTAGAATATATAGTTCATAGGCCTACATTAATATCTATTACATCACGTTATTGCATTTCATCATGTAAATCCCTTTTTCCGTTACTTTGATCGAGTCGATCTCGCACTTCCATGTTGCTGTAAATCAAATATGAAACGGATACAATGTAGCTACTTAACTGTATCAACAACCTTTTCAGGGACGTTTACAGATAAAATAGTAACATACTAAGTTTTCCTTTCCGAACTATATTGTCTTACTTTTGATGAGTCCATTTTCAGACACTCCAGGCGCAGCCAGCCGACTGGAAAACAATGAAGCCCGATGGCAGAGCGCTACAGTTTCCTTTCGTTTTGAGCAGCCCAGCTCATCCCATGACACATCCTACCTAGAGGTCTCTAGTAGTGCGTCGCCCTCTTGGTAGGTGTGAGAGTCAGTCAAGAGACCATGGTTAAACCATTCTAATCTAGCTGCGAAGTCGATATAACATCTCTGATATGATCTTGTTCTTTATGTTTCCAGTTGGACCACGGGTTGTATTTGTAATAAAATAATATTTGGACTCTTGGCTTTGTAGGATTTATTTAAGATATGAAGAATGCATACAAAATATATGTTTCCTGCGTATACCCTCCTGATTCAGGGAATCCTCCAAAAGTGATTTTGGGAAAACGAGGGAATTTATTAAAATATTCAGCAATTTTGCAACCCTATGTAGGACACTTATCCCTGTCTCTAGGGCCCCCTGGTGGTTCAGCAGGACATTACACTGTAATGTGTGATGAAGGGGAAGAGGTGGAGGAGGGAAGAGGAGGAGCCATGGGCATGTGATGCTATGAGGGAGGAATGCAAGAGAAAAATAGACATATGCCATTTTTAATGCCTTTATTATTTTCTAACTTCTGTGAATGTAATGTTATGTTATTAATATTATCATCATCAGACAGGTCAATTCATACATGTTGTCATGTTATCATCAGACAGGTCAATTCATACATGTTGTCATGTTATCATCAGACAGGTCAATTCATACATGTTGTCATGTTATCATCAGACAGGTCAATTCATACATGTTGTCATGTTATCGTCAGACAGGTCAATTCATACATGTTGTCATTAATATTATCATCATCAGACAGGTCAATTCATACATGTTGTCATGTTATCGTCAGACAGGTCAATTCATACATGTTGTCATGTTATCATCAGACAGGTCAATTCATACATGTTGTCATGTTATCATCAGACAGGTCAATTCATACATGTTGTCATGTTATCGTCAGACAGGTCAATTCATACATGTTGTCATGTTATCGTCAGACAGGTCAATTCATACATGTTGTCATGTTATCGTCAGACAGGTCAATTCATACATGTTGTCATGTTATCGTCAGACAGGTCAATTCATACATGTTGTCATGTTATCGTCAGACAGGTCAATTCATACATGTTGTCATGTTATCGTCAGACAGGTCAATTCATACATGTTGTCATTAATATTATTATCATCAGACAGGTCAATTGTAGAAATTAATGATAGCATAAATGTAAATGAATGAATGACTTTGCATTTGTAGCATGAAGTGAGTTGATGACTTCTTGTTTGTGGGGTGGATATGAATTTTGACGTGAAAATTAAAATATACACTGAACAAAAATATAAATGCAACATGTAAAGTGTTGGTCCCATGTTTCATGAACTGAAATAAAAGATCCCAGAAATGTTCCATACACACAAAAAGCTTATTTCTCTCAAATGTTGTGCACCAATTTGTTTACATCCCTGTTAGTGAGGACTTCTCATTTGCCAAGATAATCCCTCCACCTGACAGGTGTGGCATATCAAGAAGCTGATTAAACAGCATGATCATTACACAGGTGCACCTTGTGCTGGGAACAATAAAAGGCCACTCTAAAATGTGTAGTTGTCACAAAACATAATGCCACAAATGTCCCAAGTTTTGAGGGACCATGCAATTGGCATGCTGACTGCAGGTGTGTCCACCAGAGCTGTTGCCAGATAATTGAATGTTAACTTCTCTACCATAAGCCGCCTCCAACATCATTTTAGAGAATTTGGCAGTACGTCCAACCGGCCTCACAACCGCCGACCACATGTAACCACGCCAGCCCAGGACCTCCACATCCGGCTTTCACCTGTGGGATCATCTGAGACCAGCCACCCGGACAGCTGATGAAACTGAGGAGTATTTCTGTCTGTAATTAAGCCCTTTGTGGGGAAAAACTCATTCTGATTGGCTGGGCCTGGCTCCCAAGTGGGTGGGCCTATTCCCTACCAAGCCCACCCATAGCTGCGCCCCTGCCCAAGCGTGAAATCCATAGATTACAGTCTAATTTATTGATTTAAATTGACCGATTCCCTAATATGAACTGTAACTCAGTAAATTTGTTGAAATTGTTGCATGTTGCATTTATATTTTTGTTCAGTATAGAATAATGCAATCAAAAACACTATATGATATTTTATACACCAGGGTTGTGCTCAAATCTGAATTTTAGAATAGACTCCCATTCAACTCATGAGTTGAAATTATAATTAAATTGGCAACACTGCACAGGATGTAGAATAAGAATTTAAGTGACAGGAAGTATAATTTAATTCAGTGCAATTCAAAAGTGATCTTGTAGTCTGTAGCCAGTGTACCAGAGTAACACAGGTAGGTTGTCTGGTAGACAGTAGCCCTGATCTTGTAGTCTGTAGCCAGTGTACCAGAGTAACACAGGTAGGTTGTCTGGTAGACAGTAGCCCTGATCTTGTAGTCTGTAGCCAGTGTACCAGAGTAACACAGGTAGGTTGTCTGGTAGACAGTAGTCCTGATCTTGTAGTCTGTAGCCAGTGTACCAGAGAAACACAGGTAGGTTGTCTGGTAGACAGTAGTCCTGATCTTGTAGCCAGTGTACCAGAGTAACACAGGTAGGTTGTCTGGTAGACAGTAGCCCTGATCTTGTAGTCTGTAGCCAGTGTACCAGAGTAACACAGGTAGGTTGTCTGGTAGACAGTAGCCTCACAGTGATGTCATCTTGCCTGAGACCTGGGGCTTGTATAGTAAACTACAGACTGATGGGAGTGCTGGTGAGAATGTTGTCCAATCACGTTACACACCAACCACCTCTGGTCAAGATGGCTCCTCCTCAAAGTGCTGCTCTCTGTCTCTGTTAAATGTTTTGATATCTTCTGAGGTTGTGAGGTTGTATCCATGGCTACCTGTCTCAGTCTGTCTGTCTCTCTCGGGTCATTTATTAGTAGTATAGTGATATATCTCCTGATGTTGTTGTATCCATGGCTACCTCTCAGTCTGTCTGTCTCTCTCATGTAATTTATTAGTAGTATAGTGATATATCTCCTGATGTTGTTGTATCCATGGCTACCTCTCAGTCTGTCTGTCTCTCTCATGTAATTTATTAGTAATATAGTGTTACGTTCGTCATAGGAACAATAGAACCAAGGTGCAGCGCGATTAGAGTTCCACATCTTTATTTTTAAAGTGAAACTTCAGCAAACCAAAACAAACAATGAACCCCGTCACAGAGAACACCAGTAGCCTACCCTCACACAGAGAACACCAGTAGCCTACCCTCACACAGAGAACACCAGTAGCCTACCCTCACACAGAGAACACCAGTAGCCTACCCTCACACAGAACACCAGTAGCCTACCCTCACACAGAGAACACCAGTAGCCTATCCCCCACACAGAGAACACCAGTAGCCTACCCCCACACAGAGAACACCAGTAGCCTACCCTCACACAGAGAACACCAGTAGCCTATCCCCCACACAGAGAACACCAGTAGCCTACCCTCACACAGAGAACACCAGTAGCCTACCCTCACACAGAGAACACCAGTAGCCTACCCTCACACAGAGAACACCAGTAGCCTACCCTCACACAGAGAACACCAGTAGCCTACCCTCACACAGAGAACACCAGTAGCCTACCCTCACACAGAGAACACCAGTAGCCTACCCTCACACAGAGAACACCAGTAGCCTACCCTCACACATAGAACACCAGTAGCCTACCCTCACACAGAGAACACCAGTAGCCTACCCTCACACAGAGAACACCAGTAGTCTACCCTCACACAGAGAACACCAGTAGCCTACCCTCACACAGAGAACACCAGTAGCCTACCCTCACACAGAGAACACCTGTAGCCTACCCCCGCACAGAGAACACCAGTAGCCTACCCCCGCTCAGAGAACACCATTAGCCTACCCCCGCACAGAGAACACCAGTAGGCCACCCCCTACCCCCTCACACAAAACACCAGTAGCCTACCCCCACACAGAGAACACCAGTAGGCTACCCACACAGAGAACACCATTAGCCTACTTCCGCACACAGAACACCATGAGCCTACTTCCGCACACAGAACACCAGTAGCCTACTTCCGCACAGAGAACACCAGTAGCCTACCCCCGCACAGAGAACACCAGTAGCCTACTTCCGCACAGAGAAAACCAGTAGCCTACCCCCGCACAGAGAACACCAGTAGCCTACCACATACCCCCTCACTCAGAACACCAGTAGCCTACTTCCACACAGAGAACACCAGTAGCCTACCCTCACACAGAGAACACCAGTAGCCTACCCCCGCACAGAGAACACCAGTAGGCCACCCCCTACCCCCTCACACAGAGAACACCAGTAGCCTACCACATACCCCCTCACTCAGAACACCAGTAGCCTACCCTCTCACAGAGAACACCAGTAGCCTACTCCTTACCCCCTCACCGAGAGGGGTAGGCTATTTTTATCTGTTTTTTTATCTAATTTTAATGCTGCATCAGTGACTTGATGTTGGCTAGAGTTACATGTAGTCATTGCTCCCATAGTCTGTTCTGGACTTGGGGACTGTGAAGAGACCTCTGGTGGCATGTCTTGTGGGGTATGCATGGGTGTCTGAGCTGTGTGCATGTCATTTGAACAGACAGCTTGGTGCTATCAACATGCCAACTCTTCTCACAAATACAAATAGTGATGATGTCAATCGCTCCTCTACTTTGAGCCAGGAGAGATTGACATGAATATTATTAGTGTTAGCTCTCTGTGTACATCCCAGGACCATCCATGCTGCCCTGTTCTGAGCCAATTGTCCCTCTTTGTGGCACCTGACCACACGCCTGAACAGTAGTCCAGGTGCGACAAAACTAGGGCCTGTAGGACCTGCCTTGTTGATAGTGCTGTTAAGAAGGTAGAGCAATGCATTATTATGGACAGACTTCTTCCCATCTTAGCTACTGCTGTATCATTATGTTTTTACCATGACAGTTTACAATCCAGGGTCACTCCAAGCAGTTTAGTCACCTCAACTTACTCAATTTCCACATGATTTATTACAATATTTAGTTGAGGTTTAGGGTTAAAGGGTTTAGTGAATGATTTGTCCTAAATACAATGATTTAGAAATATTTAGGACTAACTTATTCCTTGCCACCCACTCTGAAACTAACTGCAGCTCTCAGTGTTGCAGTCATTTCAGTCACTGTAGTAGCTGATGTGTATAGTGTTATCCGCATACATAAACATACTGGCTTTACTCAAAGTCAGTGGCATTTCATTAGTAAATATTTAAAAAAGTAAGGGACCTAGACAGCTGCCCTGGGGAATTCCTGATTCTACCTGGATTATGTTAGAGAGACTTCCCATAAAGAACACCCTCTATGTTCTGTAAGACTCTTTATCCACAATATAACGGGGTCTGTAAAGCCATAACACCTACATTTTTTCAGCAGAAGACTATAATTGATAATGTTAAAAGCCACACTGAAGTCTAAAAAAATAGCCCACACATTATTTTTATCATCAATTTGTGTACGTGCTGTCATTTGTCATTTGTGTAGGTGCTGTGCTTGTTGTATGTCCTTCCTTGTAAGCGTGCTGAAATTCTGTTGTCAATTTGTTTACTGTAAAATAGCATTGTATCTAGTCAAACACATTTATTTCCAAAAGTTTACTAAGGGTTGGTAACAGGCTGATTGGTCGGCTGTTTGAGCCAGTAAAGGGGGCTTTACTATTCTTAGTTAGCATAATTACTTTTAATTCCCTCCAGGCCTGAGGGAACACACTTTCTAGTAGGCTTAAATTGAAAATATAGCAAATAGGAGTGGCAATATCGTCCGCTATTATCCTCAGTCATTTTCCATCCAAGTTGTCAGACCCCGGTGGCTTGTCATTGTTGATAGACAGCAATCAATTTTTCACCTCTTCCACATTCCCTTTACGGAATTCAAAATTACAATGCTTATCTTTCATAATTTGATCAGATATACTTAGATGTGTAGTGTCAGCATTTGTTGCTGGAATGTCATGCCTAAGTTGGCTACTCTTGCCAATGAAAAAATCATTAAAGTAGTTGGCAATGTCAGTTGGTTTTGTGATAAATCTGATTCAATGAATGATGGAGCTGTTTGCCTTTTTTCCCAAAATGTCACTTAAGGTGCTCCATAGCTTTTTACTATCATTCTTTATGTAATTTATCTTTGTTTCAGTGTAGTATCTTCTTCTTTTTATTCTGTTTAGTCACATGATTTCTCAATTTGCAATACGTTTACCAATCGGTTGCACAGCCAGACTTATTTGCCATTCCTTTTGCCTCAACCCTCATCATATGTGACGCATCCTGCATGTGCCGATGCCTTTCCTCTTTAGATACATATCTTATCTTTTACCACATGTTCATTATTATCCAATGGAACGATGTTGAACTAGTTCAGCAAGTTACCACATGTCCATTATTATCCAATGGAACGATGTTGAACTAGTTCAGCAAGTTACCACATGTCCATTATTATCCAATGGAACGATGATGAACTAGTTCTGCATGTTTCCAAACAGGGAAAGAGAAACCGTAGATAACTACCATGATTAAAACAGTCATGAGATGTTCAGGGGTTATTTCAGGTCAGACTCACTAGATGGTGACTATAGTAGCTGCTGTTATTTGTCCTGTTTCACACTTGTCCAGGTGTGAGTAGGACATGTGTTTCTCGTAAATCCCAACAGCCACAGAGAGCTGGGGTCTTTAGACAGGGTCAGACATGATTAACGACATGCCTGGAGCCATTGAATTGAATTGCCTTGCTCGAGGGCACAATGACAAATGTTTTAAAAAATAAATGCAAGTATGAAGGTAGTTTGGTGCCTACCCAAAAAGGGGTTAATATGTGTAGAAAATATCCATCTATATCTATTTATCTATATATTTCCTGAGTGTTATTATATATCCTACTGTAAATATCAGACAGACACTTCAAACCCTTGTTTTTTATGATTTATGTTTTGACTGTTTTTTTTGCGATTGATTAATGTGTTATTCAGTGCATTTTTATGGGCTATAGTAGTAAAGGCTAAATTCAATATTTTATCAAATCATTTTTTGATATTTCTTTGGGAAACCTAAAGGAGTCCTAAAATTCTAAATCAAATAGCTAATTGATCCATAGTATGACGTCTTAAAACAATTCCATATGTCAGCTTAGAGAGATGATGAAAGTAGAGATAAGAAGTAAGAGACTAGCAGAAATGTTTCATTTGATCAACCAACTAATAAGACACAGCATTGTAGATAACAACTAGACCATATACAAGTTGAACAGGGCAGAGTCACGGCTTTGTAGATAACAACTAGACCATGTACAAGTTCAACAGGGTAGAGACACTGTCACGAAGTCGGCTCCTCTCCTTGTTCGGGCGGCGTTCAGCGGTCGACGTCACCGGCTTTCTAGCCATCGCCGCTCAACTTCTCATTGATCCATTTGTTTTGTCTTGTTCCCTGCACACCTGCTTTTCATTCCCCAATCACACTGCATGTATTTATTCCTCTGTTCCCCCTCATGTCTTTGTGTGATATTGTTTGTTGTTATGTGTGTGTCACATGAGGCTGGTTTGCGCCGGGTATGTGTTTATTTTTGTTTATTGTACCGGTGGTGAACTGTGGGCTTTATCGCTTTTCCTGTGGGAGAGAATAAAGTGCGCCTGTTACAACCCATCTCTACTCTCCTGCACCTGACTTCTTTTTACCAGTTGCACGCCCTTACAGACACAGCATTGTAGATAACCACTAGACCATATACAAGTTGAACAGGGCAGAGACACAGCTTTGTAGATAACATCTAGACCCTATAAAAGTTGAACAGGGCAGAGACACAGCTTTGTAGATAACATCTAGACCATATAAAAGTTGAACAGGGCAGAGACACAGCTTTGTAGATAACATCTAGACCATATAAAAGTTGAACACGGCAGAGACACAGCTTTGTAGATAACATCTAGACCATATACAAGTTGAACAGGGCAGAGACACAGCTTTGTAGATAACATCTAGACCAGGGGTCCCCAAACTTTTTCCTGTGAGGGCCACATAACTTTTCCCTTCTCTGATGGGGGGCCGGTGTCAGTTTGTAACAGAAAAAGTGTGACGATCGTAGGGGAGCTTAAAAAATGTATTGTTTTCCAGAAAGCCACACATAACCAAATAACCCTTTCCAGGTTCTTTACAGAAAAAAAGTCAGGAAACAAATAATAACACTATTAATGAAATAAATAATAACTAAATAACCCTCTCTGAGTTCTTCACAGAAAAAACAGGAAATAAATAATAACTAAATAACTCTCTCTGGGTTCTTCATAGAAAAAAAAGCCATGGAACATTAACTTTCTGTCGTACCATGCACAATCTTAACAGATAAAAGTTCAGCTCAGTTGTCAGAGCAGAATCTCTCTGACACATATGAGCAGTCTCTTAAAGTTCTTGTGTTCCTTCCTTATAATCCTTTTGTAGGTTCCAGTAGGCTTGTAGACACCGCTGTTTGCAGCTCTCTCTCATCAACTTCCTGTGAAAACCACAAAAGAAGCAGGTTGAGAAACTGAACTAAGTGATACAGCACCTACACAGCACAATACATTTCACTACCAGTATGGTTGTAAAGATGGATTTTATCCCAGTAGATTTTATTATGATTATATTTGTTTATGCTCAGAATGACTCATTCAAGTCAGAAAAGTGAGCTTACCTATGTATGTTCATCAGTGTGAACTGTGGGCCTGCATCTGGCTGGTGAGAAGTTGAATATCAGGTTCCATTCTAGTTACAGCCAGTCTCAAGCACTGATGCAAATGTTCATCTGTCAATCTTGATCTCATCGGGGTTTTTCGCAGATATACGTGCTGCCAAAAACTGTGGACATTTTCATTGCGTGTTTTTGATGTTTGGATATGTGTCGTTTGGGAGGGCGGCATAGAAGTCAATGAGACTGTTGGGCTTGAATGCGTCTTTCAGAACATCACAGTTCTGTAACTCAGCCAACTCAAACTGATATGAAGGCTGGGCTTCATCAATGTCGGCAACAAAGGGGTTCTGAAAAAGACGGATTTCTTTTGCATGAACATGTAGTTCACTGAATCGCACACCGAACTCCGCCTTCAGCATTTCCAGTGCTTCCACGCACTTTTCAGCTGGGAACGGGACCGCTGGGTTCTCTGTCGACAGGTTTTGGGTAGCAGGAAGATGGACGAAGTTGCGCTTTTCACTTGTTCCAAAAGCAGCGCTAATTTCACCTCAAATGCTTTTATGTGTGAATACATGTCGCAAATGAGTTTCCCCTCGCCTTGTAGCTGCAAGTTAAGGCTGTTAAGTATTTCTGTCACGTCTGTTAAAAATGCGAGGTGCCATTTCCATTCTGGGTCGATCAGCTCTGGGACCGTTTTGTCTTTTAATGAAGAAATGCGTTCATTTCGGGTAGCAGCTCATAAAAACGCCTCAAAACTCTGCCCCGGCTCAGCCATCGGACCTCTGTGTAGTACAGCACATCTCCGTGTGTAGACTCCAGTTCAGACAGGAATTCTTGGAACTGCCTGTGTTTAAGTCCCTTTGCTCTGATGAAGTTTATGCACGACACCACAACCTTCATTACAGAATCCCACTTCAACACTTTGCAGCACAGTGCTTGCTGGTGAATTAGGCAGTGGACTCGTAGCGGGGCGGTGAGACCCCTTTTTTCCAACTCCCGGTTCATGCGTCCTATTAGACCGCGAGTTTCGCCCACCATGCTAGGAGCCCCGTCAGTCGTGATGCTAGCTAGCTTTGACCAGTCCAGGTCCAACTTCTCCATGGTTTGGCACACTTTGTCAAAAATATCCTCTCCCGTTGTAGTCCCTTTGAGACTTTGGAGGGCTGCCAGCTCCTCGCATATCTCAAAGTTTGCGCTAACTCCACGAATAAAAATGAGCAGTTGCGCTGTGTCTTGCACGTCCGTGCTCTCATCCAGTGCTAATGAAAAAAGTCAAATTCTTTCGTCTTCTGCTGCAGCTGGGCATATACATTACTCCCGATTTCTTCAACGCGTCTGGTGATTGTACTCGCCGACAGACTTACGGCATTAAATGCATCTTTCTTCTCGGGACACACCTCCTCCGCGACAGCATCCATACATTTCTTAACAAACTCTCCGTCAGTGAAAGGCTTACCGCTTCTTGCTATCAGTTTAGCAACCCGAAAGCTGGCCCGAACGGATGCCTGGTTCAGCTGAGCTTGGCGTACAAATGTATTCTGCTGAGATAGTAGTCCACTTTTTAGCTTTGAGAGTTTGTCTGCTCGTATTTGGCCTTGCAAGCTATCGTACTTGTCTTTGTGACGGGATTCATAGTGTCGGCGAAGATTGTATTCTTTGAATACCGCCACCGTCTCTTGACAGATGAGACAAACAGCCTTTTCTTTGCATTGAACAAAAAAAAAATTGTTTGTCCACTGCAGGTTAAATACCTTGCATTCTGAATCAATTTTTCTCTTACCTAACCTTTTCGCCATTATTCCGTTCTCTCTTTGACAGGGCCGGGCCTAGGATTTTTTTTCTGGAGGCCAAATAGGAAAAAAATTCGATAGCGTCTCTGGTATTGTTCAGAGGGCCGGGCCAAATGTGCTGACGGGCCGTATCCGGCCCGCGGGCCGTAGTTTGGTGACCACTGATCTAGACCATATAAAAGTTGAACAGGGCAGAGACACGGCTTTATCTCTTCCCGGATTTGACTACAGGTGTGACCTGGAGTAGACTAAACACTGTAGCTGCTGTTGATGGAATGACTCCCTCTAGACTCACAGTCCTTCTCCTCAAGAGGTGCATTTCCAGTAGAGTTGATCAATGTACGCTGTGTAGCTGGATTCTATTTACCTGTGTACCAGTCAGGTTAACTTACAAAACATTTGCTTAGCAACCGGACACCAACGTGATCTATTGAACAAAAGGTGAAGTTTATGCTAAATGCTTCACTCTCTTGCCTTTAAGAAGGATGTTTGTGTTGTGGGGGTACATGTGGGTTTTTACAAAATGGCAGCCTATTCCCTTTACAGTGCACTAGGGTCCTGGTAGAAAGTAGTGCACTATTAAGGGAATTGGGTGCTATATGTGACACATCCTACATGTGCCGATGTCTCTTTAGATACGTGTCTTATCTTTTACCACATGACCATTTTTATCCAATGGAACGATGATGAACTAGTTCTGCATGTTTCTAAACAGGCAAAGAGAAACTGTAGATACAGTGGGGCAAAAAAGTATTTAGTCAGCAACCAATTGTGCAAGTTCTCCCACTTAAAAAGATGAGAGAGGCCTGTAATTTTCATCATAGGTACACTTCAACTATGACAGACAAAATTAGAAAAAAATCCATTCATTTCTAATGAATTTATTTGCAAATTATGGTGGAAAATAAGTATTTGGTCAATAACAAAAGTTTCCCAATACTTTGTTATATACCCTTTGTTGGCAATGACAAAGGTCAAAGTTTTTTTTAAATTTTACCCCTTTTTCTCCCCAATTTTGTGGTGTCCAATTGTTGTAGTAGCTACTATCTTGTCTCATCGCTACAACTCCCGTACGGGCTCGGGAGAGACGAAGGTTGAAGTCATGCGTCCTCCGATACACAACCCAACCTAGCCGCACTGCTTCTTAACACAGCATGCATCCAACCCAGAAGCCAGCCGCACCAATGTGTCGGAGGAAACACTGTGCACCTGGCAACCTTGTGTAGCGCGCACTGCGCCCGGCCCGCCACAGGAGTCGCTGGTGCGCGATGAGACAAGGACATCCCTACCGACCAAGCCCTCCGTAACCCGGACGACGCTAGGCCAATTGTGCGTCGCCCCATGGACCTCCCGGTCGCGGCCGGTTAAGACAGAGCCTGGGCGCTAACCCAGAGTCTCTGATGGCACAGCTGGCACTGCAGTACAGCACCCTTAACCACTGCACCACCCGGGAGGTCTTCACAAGGTTTTCACACACTGTTGCTGGTATTTTGTCCCATTCCTCCATGCAGATCTCCTCTAGAACAGTGATGTTTTGGGGCTGTTGCTGGGCAACACGGACTTTCAACTCCCTCCAAAGATTTTCTATGGGGTTGAGATCTGGAGACTGGCTAGGCCACTCCAGGACCTTGAAATGCTTCTTACGAAGCCACTCCTTCGTTGCCCGGGCGGTGTGTTTGGGATCATTGTCATGCTGAAAGACCCAGCCACGTTTCATCTTCAATACCCTTGCTGATGGAAGGAGGTTTTCACTCAAAATCTCACGATACATGGCCCCATTCATTCTTTCCTTTACACAGATCAGTCTTCCTGGTCCCTTTGCAGAAAAACAGCCCCAAAGCATGATGTTTCCACCCCCATGCTTCACAGTAGGTATGGTGTTCTTTGGATGCAACTCAGCATTCTTTGTCCTCCAAACACGACGAGTTGAGTTTTTACCAAAAAGTTATATTTTTGGTTTCATCTGACCATATGACATTCTCCCAATCTTCTTCTGGATCATCCAAATGCTCTCTAGCAAACTACAGACGGGCCTGGACATGTACTGGCTTAAGCAGGGGAACACGTCTGGCACTGCAGGATTTGAGTCCTTGGCGGTGTAGTGTGTTACTGATGGTAGGCTTTGTTACTTTGGTCCAAGCTCTCTGCAGGTCATTCACTAGGTCCCCCCGTGTGGTTCTGAGATTTTTGCTCACCGTTCTTGTGATCGTTTTGACCCCACGGGGTGAGATCTTGCGTGGAGCCCCAGATCAAGGGAGATTATCAGTGGTCTTGTATGTCTTCCATTTCCTAATAATTTCTCCCACAGTTGATTTCTTCAAACCAAGCTGCTTACCTATTGCAGCTTCAGTCTTCCCAGCCTGGTGCAGGTCTACAATTTTGTTTCTGGTGTCCTTTGACAGCTCTTTGGTCTTGGCCATAGTGGAGTTTGGAGTGTGACTGTTTGAGGTTGTGGACAGGTGTCTTTTATACTGATAACAAGTTCAAACAGGTGCCATTAATACAGGTAACGAGTGGAGGACAGAGGAGCCTCTTAAAGAAGAAGTTACAGGTCTGTGAGAGCCAGAAATCTTGCTTGTTTGTAGGTGGCCAAATACTTATTTTCCACCATAATTTGCAAATAAATTAATTAAAAATCCTATTTTTTTTCTCATTTTGTCTGTCATAGTTGAAGTGTACCTATGATGAAAATTACAGGCCTCTCCCATATTTTTAAGTGGGAGAACTTGCACAATTGGTGGCTGACTAAATACTTTTTTGCCCCACTGTAACTGCCATGATTAAAAACAGTCATGAGGGTTATTTCAGGTCAGGTTCACTAGCATGGTGAATATAGTAGCTGCTGTCATTTGTCCTATTTCACACTTGTACATGTGTGAGTTGGACAAGTGTTTCTTGCAAAGTTTCACCTCGTCTGCTCCTGGAGTTGAACCAGCGACCTTTCGGTTACTGGCCCAATGCTCTGACCTCAGGTTGCAGTACAGAACAACACTAAGGTGTGTTACAGAGCAGTGCACTAGACAGCTGACGATGCCCGCAAGGCAATTTCCCCATTCACAGAGAACACATTTATGGTAAATGCACACGAATGTCTGCTGAAGTTGCATTGTCAGCTGTCTAGTGCTCTATACCACGTCTTGTATTGAATCGCAGCCTGTGTGTGTCTATACAGTATTGGATTGAATCCCAGCCTGTGTGTGCCTATATAGTTGACCATCATTTCTTATTTGGATATTGGAGTCTCTTCTGGTTCTAAAGTACAGTTGCATTCTAATATAATGGAACCCTTGCACTTTACAATGAGAGTGTAACAATGGAGCAGAACGTTTTGTTTTCTCTTTTCCAAACTGGTTGAATGGCCATTTTACACTGTAACCCAGCAACACGTCTGGCTGTTACTAAGTCTGGCTACTCAAAGTCCTGCTGACTTCAGTCTTGAAAGGCTCTTTTGATGTTGGCGACACGATGCGTTGATAATGAAGAGGGCTGTGTTTTTACTGGTTGTCTCTCCTCTTTGTCTCATTCCTATGTTTAGACACTGCTGACGCCTGACAGATCTTATGACGCCTGGATAGGTATCAGCTAACCACATCATATGTTACAGCAATTTCCAGTCGATGACACAGTCAATGACCCAGTCGATGACACAGTCGATGACTTGGCATGCAACCTTCGGTTGTTGCCTCACACGGCCTCACACAGCCTCACACAGCCTCGAGCGCCGCCACCTTCCATTACAACTGTTGTATTTTCAAATCCAAACAATGAGAGGTCTCAACCTCAGAGAAAAAAAAACATGAGACAGAATCAATCAATGCATCCGCTAAGTATCGGAGAGAATGTTGCAAAGGCTTCTTGTCCAGACCAGTGAGTTACCGCTCTTCCTCGTTGTACAGTATACCACGGGGTTCGTGTTAAACCAGGCTACTTGTCCAGACCAGTGAGTTACAGCTCTTCCTCGTTGTACAGTATACCACGGGGTTCGTGTCAGCCAGGCTACCTGCAATTTACAACAGGGGAGATAAATTGCACAGTAAACAAATGTAATTTCACTCCAATCAAATTTGACTCCATTTGGAAGACCCAAGGTTTAATATCCTAAATGATGTCTTGAGATGTTGCTTCAAAATATCCACATAATTTTCCCTCCTCATGGTGCCATCTATTTTGTGAAGTGCACCAGTCCCTCCTGCAGCAAAGCACCCCCACAACATGATGATGCCACCCCGGTTCTTCATGGTTGGGATGGTGTTCTTCGGCTTGCAAGCCTCCCCCTTTTTCCTCCAAACATAATGATGGTCATTATGGCCAAACAGTTCTATTTTTGTTTCATCAGACCAGAGGACATTTCTCCAAAAAGTATGATCTTTGTCCCCATGTGCAGTTGCAAACCGTAGTCTGGCTTTTCTATGGTGGTTTTGGAGCAGTGTCTTCTTCCTTGCTGAGCGGCCTTTCAGTTTATGTCGATATAGGACTCGTTTTTACTGTGGATATAGATACTTTTGTACCTGTTTCCTCCAGCATCTTTACATGGTCCTTTGCTGTTTCTGGGATTGATTTGCACTTTTCTCACCAAAGTACGTTCATCTCAAGTAGACAGAACGAGTCTCCTTCCTGAGCCGTATGACGGCTGTGTGGTCCCATGGTGTTTATACTTGTGTACTATTGTTTGTACAGATGAACGTGGTACCTGCAGGTGTTTGGAAGTTGCTCCCAATGATGAACCAGACTTGTGGAGGTCTACAACTTTTTTCTGAAGTCTTGGCTGATTTCTTTTGATTTTCCCATGATGTCAAGCAAAGAAGCACTGAGTTTGTAGGTAGGCCTTGAAATACATCCACAGGTACACCTCCAATTGACTCAAATTATGTCAATTAGCCTATCAGAAGCTTCTAAAGCCATGACATCATTTTCTGGAATTTTCCAAGCTGTTTAAAGGCACAGTCAACTTAGTGTATGTAAACTTCTGACTCACTGGAATTGTGATACAGTGAATTATAAGTGAAATAATATGTTTGTAAACAATTGTTGGAACAATTACTTGTGTCATGCACAAAGTAGATGTCCAAACCGACTTACAAAAACTAGTTTGTTAACAAGACATTTGTGAAGTGGTTGAAAAAAGTGTTTTAATGACTCCAACCTAAGTGTATGTAAACTTACGACTTCAACTGTATCTGCACATATGTGATGTATTCTGACACTTTTGGGAACAGCTTTTGGCCCTGGGGCCCACTGTCAGATCTACTGGCTAAAACGTAATCACTTTAACTGTCTTGAATGAGCCTCATGTCTCAGGTGAAGTCACTGCTCAGGGAAAGTTTGGGGACTTTACTTTTTAAAGGTCAAATAAGGGACATATTTTTTACATCTTCGTAGATAGAAACTTACAAGCATTTCCCTGTGTCATTTACACCCGCTGTATCCTGTGCACGTGATGAATAAACATTTGATTTGATTTACAGTAGACTACACTGCATATTTTTAAGCGTTTAACATTTCCACGTCATTGTCCCTACATAAACACATTTATCTGATCCATTCATTCATCAAATCCTTCATTTCATTGAATTAAGAAAAACTGTTATCATGATATTATTGTGGTCACAGGTCCCAAAGTGCAGTCATCATCATCATCATCATCAACACAACCATCATCATATTGGACTGATTTATTTTAGTCTAAACTTGACTGATGCATTGAGAACAAGCATTTCCAACATAGTAATTATTTCTCTAGAAAATATATTCAGTGTTTGGAGAAGACTGTTTAAACCTTAGCTACAGTGGCGGTTTTAGCATGTTAATTTAATTTTAAAAATGTAATTGTGGGATGCATGCCAGCAAAGCCACTACACAACACAACACTAAACAATACATGAATTGCACTATAACGGTGACAAACGACGCCTACAATCTGTTAGGGCCTACATAAAGCTGTCCCAACAGCACCACTGCTACACCTGGCTATCAGCGGAGCCTTGTCTGGCAGTGAAACAGTTCATTCAGCCTTATTTACTGCCTTTAAAAAAAAATGGCTGACTTTATATAACAAATGTGTTTTCTAATGACAAATGAGACGTACAAACTATGGCACAAGGGGACGAGAAGCGGATAAGAGGCCATCCGTAATTCCGTTTCAGACATTAATGAGCTATTTGTTCCGCACTTTTGTAATGTACAGCGACAGAATTCAGAACATGGGCCGTTCTTACAGTGTTCTCCCTGTAAACAGGGTCAGTACCGTAGGATAAATAAAGGGGGCATATAAGCAGACAATGAAAGCAGTTACAAGATTCAATGATTACATTTCTCAAAAACAGGTTATAGGCTAAATGTGCACCACCAAGTCAGAACAGTAGGCGAAATTAAGAGGTAAACATATACCTAATTATTAGGGTGAGGCACATGGGCTACTACAAGCTTACTACACAACATGCATTTAGTATTACCTTCTTACCAACAGAATACACATCTCCCTGGCATATTACATCATTTATGCAGCAGCATACAAGACCATTTTGGATTCACCTTATTGTGCTGTGCCCACTTGAACAGGAAGGTGGCGCGGCGGTCCTTCATGGGCAAATTTTGTAATCAAAATCAGAGGTCTGGTATTCTCTGGTATTCTCTGGATGTATGGTGATTTCAGGACAACTGGGAACTCTGGAAAAATGTAATCATGATGACGTCAGTGATCTTCAGGTCGTAGCTCTAGAATGAGGTCCGAGTTCCCGATTTACAATTTCGAGTGTTTATAATTTTAAACTAGGAAAATATACCCTTAATCTTAGACTTGGGAGCACACAGCCATTCCATTGAATATCAGTCTAAAGATTGCTTTGCAATGCTTGCAGTTACCACACTGATTCCTTCCAAACCACTCATTGTTGAATTTCCAACTTATTGTGTAATGTTTATGTCCAATGGCCGATAAGGACAGATACGTTTTAGCTATAACTTCTCTTCATTATTTATCTTCATATGACATGAATTAAAAAGGATTTGACAGGTGATTGTCAACTTGATTCATGATGATGACTGCAAGCTAAGACTTTGAAAGTAAGATGTTGACATGATCAGTCCAATCAAAGCTACTGTAGATATAACGTGATTTGACTTCAGTTATCTGTGTCCAATGACCTTGACCCACCACCACAGAAAGCACTGAGCTAGGCTGAAACACCTGCATTTTGGACCTGCCTTGCTCAAGAATACAAAAAAGAGACCATGTTTGTATGCTTTATTAACTCAATGATATATATATAGTTTGCAAAACTGGCAGCCCCATATAATTTTTTATTTTTTTTGCAAAACATGTGGGGCTCAAAACAGGCGGGGCTCTGCCTAGTGTTTTCTCTTGTCCTACACCCTCCCTCCTCCTGGGAGAACCGTAGCAGAGTGGTCACCAGATCGAGTTCTCTCATCTCACCTGTGACGCAACATATTGGATGCCAATATGGAAACGAAAGTAAACTGTAGCGCTCTTCTTCGGCTGGCTCGCTCGTCTGGAGTGTCTGAAAACGGACCCGTCCATGGTAAGACATTGAGTTGAAGGAAAACTGAGTATGCTGTTATTTCATGGATAAATATATTATATCTGTAATAGGGTTGCCAACTGTCCCGAATTAGCCGGGATGTCCTTTATATTGGGCTAAATAGGTTTGTCCCGTGCGGGACCTCCCTTGTCCCGTATATTCATGCCACCAAACATCCTAGTCAGATGCAAAATTGCGCAATTATGATCTCCTCTGCAAAAACTTGTAAATGAATGACAGATTTCTTGAGTTATCTTAGATTAATTATATTTTCAGTAAGTGTATACTGGCTACATCGTCTCAAAATGGAGTTGATGAGGGAAGTGAGGAATGGGAATGTCTCCAGACTTTTTTTTACAAAGTGATTGACAAAGTCATCCGCAGAGAGGGAGGAGAGAGCAGGAGGAGGTGTAGGAGAAAGGAGGGAGGAGAGAGCAGGAGGAGATGGAGGAGAAATGAGGGAGGAGAGAGCAGGAGGAGATGGAGGATTAAGGAGGGAGGAGAAAGTGGGAGAAGAGTTTCCCAGGGTTCGAGGCAGAAGCGTGACATTTATAGTTATAGAAAATGGCTTTAGCAGTGTATACAGAAGAAGAGAAGGTAGAGAGGAGAGAGGGAGGATAAGATAGGGAAATAGAGGAGAGATAATAATAATGCTACTTTATCTTGATCTCTTTCTTATTGTTATTATTATAATTATTATTGTTATCATCATTATAATAATAGGTAATGTCATTATCATTAGAAGGCTTAGTATAGCAGTCTTGTATAACCGCCATTGAGCTGTAGGCCTAAGAGCGCATCCTGTTTAGTCTTAATACCATAACTTACCTATATTTCAATACTTATATAGGCTACTGTATCAATCAATTCGCTCATGTCATCACACAGCATACAAGTCATTTATGACTTGAAATGCAATTAATCATTTAAAGTTTTAAAATAAAATAAAGCAAACATCGAATAATTAGGTAAAAAAAAAAAAAAAAAGTTAATTTTCGGAAATTGCATTCACGAATGAATGCGACTGTCTTTAGTCTTGGCTGCAATAAAAACGTAACAGCAGACTCTCTGGTATCCTGACACTTTATTTAGTGATGTTTACATTGTTCCAAATGGTCAGCACAATTAAAGATGTGAGATGTGTGAGTTATGGCAGTGAAAACAGGGTGTCGGTGAGAAAGAACCCTGCAGAGGAGTGTAAGAGATAAGAGACTAGTCAGACAGTCCACTATAAATCAACTTGGGGACATTTACTGCTGAGCCTTTAGTACTAATTCTGTCTCTATGTTCAGGCCACCCGCTGTCCAGATGAGATCCTGAAAATGGCAGAAATATGCAGAGAATAAGAAGGAAAAGAGGATGATGATGAAGAAGAATACAACAGAGAAGCGGGTATGTAATCAGTCCAAAGGATTGTGATATTGTCTACTGAAGTATCACCAGCTTTATTCATTTTAATACACTCCTCCACGTCATATTTTGCAAATAAATTAATTCAAAATCCTACAATGTGATTTTCTGGATTTTTTTTTCTCATTTTGTCTGTTATAGTTGAAGTGTACCTATGATGAAAATTACAGGCCTCTCATCTTTTTAAGTGGGAGAACTTGCACAATTGGTGGCTGACTAAATACTTTGGCCCCACTGTATATACTGTGTTTTATACCATCTACTGCACCTTGCCTGTGCCACTTGGCCATTGCTCATCCATATACTTATATGTACATATTCTCAGCCCAGGACCGAGTTTGGGAAACCCTGGTCTATTATAAGCACTAAGTTTAATAGATTATATGAACATTGTTTCCAGGGAAAAGTGATATATTCTTTGGTAAACTCTCATGTTCTATGACTGAGTGAAATGTCTTTGAATTGCACTGAATTAAATCATACTTCCTGTCACTTAAATTCTTATTCTACATCCTGTGCAGTGTTGCCAATTTAATTATAATTTCAACTCATGAGTTGAATGGGAGTCTATTCTAAAATTCAGATTTGAGCACAACCCTGGTGTATAAAATATCATATAGTGTTTTTGATTGCATTATTCTATACTGAACAAAAATATAAAGGCAACATGCAACAATTTCAACAAATTTACTGAGTTACAGTTCATATTAGGGAATCGGTCAATTTAAATCAATAAATAAAACTCTAATCTATGGATTTCACAATTTGGCAGGGATGCAGCCATGGGAGGGCATAGGCCCACCCAATTGGGAGTCAGGCCCACCCACTGGGGAGCCAGGCCAAGCCAATCAGAATGAGTTTTTCACCACAAAAGGGCTTTATTACAGACAGAAATATTCCTGAGTTTGGATCTTTTCTGGGATCTTTTATTTCAGTTCATGAAACATGGGAGCAACACTTTACATGTTGCATTTATATTTTGTTCAGTGGATTTTCACATCAAAATTCATATCCACCCCAGAAACATGGTCATCAACTCACTTCATGCTACAAATGCAAAGTCATTCATTCATTTACATTTATACTATCATTAATTTCTACAATTGACCTGTCTGATGATAATAATATTAATGACAACAGATATGAATTGACCTGTCTGATGATAGCACGACAACAGGTATGAATATACATATATACTCTCTCTCTCAGCATTGGAAACACATGTTAAGTCGATAAAGAATAAAAATTAAAAGAAAACATTACACTCACAGAAGTTCCAAAAGAATAAAGACATTTCAAATGTCATTGTGTCTATATATCTCTCGCATTCCTCCCTCACAGCATCACATGCCCATGGCTCCTCCTCTTCCTCTTCCCCCACATTACAGTGTAATGTCCTGCTGAACCACCAGGGGGCCCTAGAGATAGGGTTGCAAAATTGCTGAATATTTTAATAAATTCCCTAGTTTTCCCAAAATCACTGTTGGAGGATTCCCTGAATCAGGAGGGTATAATCAGAGATGTTATATCGACTTCGCAGCTAGATTAGAATGGTTTAACCATGGTCTCTTGACTGACTCTCACACCTATTTTGGTTTGGTGTCAGTTTGTCCACAAGAGGGCGACGCACTACTAGAGACCTCTAGGTAGGATGTGTCATGGGATGAGCTGGGCTGCTCAAAACGAAAGGAAACTGTAGCGCTCTGCCATCGGGCTTCATTATTTTCCATTCGGCTGGCTGCGCCTGGAATGTCTGAAAATGGACACATCAAAAGTAAGACAATATAGTTTGTAAAGGAAAACTTAGCATGTTACTATTTTATCTGTAAACGTCCCTGAAAAAGGTTGTTGATACAGTTAAGTAGCTACATTGTATCCGTTTCATATTTGATTTACAGCAACATGGAAGTGCGAGATCAACTCGATCAAAGTAACGGAAATAGTGATTTACGTGATGAAATGCAATAACATGTGATGTAATAGATATTAATGTAGGCCTATGAACTATATATTCTAATCTTGCTATGAATTCATAACGCAGTAATATCATATTAATTCATAGCTAGTACTTGGCACGTCATTCGAACGAGTGAAGAAAGCAGAACTCGTTTATAATTTACTTTGCAACGTTAATTAACTGGTAAACTGTTGCGATTTACAATCAAGTGATGTTGTCAAGAGAACTAGTGTTCTCAACAATGACTATCTCATCCATTAAGTTTTATTACACGCCTAGACCCTAACCTGGTGTGGTCCTCAGTTAACAGAAATTCGGCTTGTCACCAAAAGCACTCACAAACTTCTACAGATGCACAATCGAGAGCATCCTGGCGGGCTGTATCACCGCCTGGTACGGCAACTGCTCCGCCCTCAACCGTAAGGCTCTCCAGAGGGTAGTGAGGTCTGCACAACGCATCACCCGGGGCAAACTACCTGCCCTCCAGGACACCTACACCACCCGATGTTACAGGAAGGCCATAAAGATCATCAAGGACATCAACCACCCGAACCACTGCCTGTTCACCCCGCTATCATCCAGAAGGCGAGGTCAGTACAGGTGCATCAAAGCTGGGACCGAGAGACTGAAAAACAGCTTCTATCTCAAGGCCATCAGACTGTTAAACAGCCACCACTAACATTGAGTGGCTGCTGCCAACACACTGTCATTTAGTTTTAGTTTAGTTTAGTTTATTTTATTTTTACAGGGACAGTGCACATTAATCAACGTTTCAGTAAAAGTGCCGGTTTTAGCCAGCCGGCTAATTTTAAACCGCAGTCCCTGGGCAGGTTATTAAAAACAATTACAATATAGACAATAGCACCATAGAACAAGCAAGACATAGCAACATAGGACAAGCAAGACATAGCATACAGACAGAGCAACATAGAACAAAAAGCAGCAAGACAAAATTCATAAAAGCAACAAAGTGTTTCCACACCTCACAAGCTACAGACAACAGACAACATGGAAAGCGGCAACACACAGCTAGGGACCATGTTCACAAATCTGATTGACCTTTAGCCAGGTCTTCAAGCATTTTGTGAAAGTGTGATATGTGGTGCAGTTATGTGTGTCTGATGGCAGTGTATTCCAGACATGGGAAGCTCTCACAGAGAATGCAGATTTACTAAAGGTGCTTTTCCTTAGGGGAACTATACAGTCACCTCTCATGGCAGATCTTGTGGATCTGCTGCCATATGTCTGGGTTTTCTGTTTAACAAAAATATTGAGTGGAGGGGGAGCCAGGCCATTAAGGATCTTGAATACAAGACATGCGACGGTGTATTGCACAAGATTTTCCCAACTCAAGAGCTCATGCTTTCTAAGGATGTGACAATGATGATGGCTATTGGGCTTCCTGTCAAGCACTTTGAGAGCCTGTTTGTAGACAGACTGAATAGGTTTTAATGTTGTACAGCAAGCTTGGGCCCAACTAGTCAAGCAGTATGTTAAGTGGGGGAGTATCATAGATTTGAAGTACAGTTTTGCTACCTCTGTAGTCAAACAATTTCGTATAAATCGGAAATTAGCTAGATTGAATTTAGTTATTTGAATTACCTTTTTCACATGCTTTTTAAAAGAGAGGTTGGAATCAAGTATGATGCCAAGGTACTTAAAATCGGATACCACCTGGAGCTTCTCCCCTGACACATAGACATCTGGCTCAGTAGCATCTGTTGCCCTCTTTGTGAAGAACATGCAAACAGTTTTTTTCACATTGAGATGCAAACACGAGTCACTGAGCCACTTTGTAACCTGGACCATTACAGTAGTGAGTTCTTGTGCAGCTTGTTGTTTGCTCTTTGCATACACATATATCACTGTATCATCTGCATACATTTGAACTTCAGACCCAGTACAGACAGAAGGCAGATCATTAATGTACAGGCTGAACAGGAGGGGCCCCAGTATTGACCCTTGGGGCACGCCCACATCATAGCTACGAGTGGGCGACAGCTCATTGCTCACTCTGACACACTGAGTTCTGCCTTCAAGGTATGATTTCATCCATCTCAAGGCATTAGGGGAAAAGTTGAACTTGGACAATTTTGTGATGAGAATCTCATGGTTAACAGTATCAAAAGCCTTCCTTAGGTCCAGAAACACAGCACCCCCTTTGTCCATCTTGGACTTCACATTTTCCAGAAGAAAGCAGTTGGCCGTTTCTGTGGAGTGTTTCGCTCTGAAGCCAAACTGCATGGAGTGTAATGTGAAGGGGCTGTTGTTGAGGTGGGCAATCAGTTGTTCTGCTACACACTTTTCAACAACCTTTGACACCACAGGTAGTATACTAATGGGCCTGTAGTTACTCACGTCAGCAGGGTCGCCTGATTTAAAGATGGCCGTTATTATGTCCGACTTCCATACCCTTGGAAACACACCGAGACCAATAGATGTGTTGGTGACCTTAGTAATGGGGCCAATGAGTGACTCTTTGTAGTTTTTAAGAAAGGTAGAGTCCATCCCAAACACATCTTTGGCTTTAGAGTTCTTTAGTGAGCTAATCACCTTGTTCACCTTTGACTCAGAAACCTCCCTTATGATGAAGACAGGTTGAGTGTCATTCACTAGCACTGAGCCCAAGAAATCAGTGGAGGGGTTCTGTGTCAGTAACCTGACAGAGTCAATAAAGTAGGAATTGAAGGCTGTTGCTATTTCAACTGCATCCTGTGTTAGATTGTTATTCACCATGATTTCTAGTCTTTTTGCAGTGTTACTATGGTCTTTCCCTGTTAACTTTTTTAGATTCTCCCATATCAATTTAGAATTTCCCTTTGCTTCACCAATTATGTTAATAAAAAAGTTTGCCTTGGCCTGTCTGATTTCTTTTATCACCTTATTTCTCAACATGGTAAACCTACGTCTGTCATGCTCTAATTTAGATTTTAGGGCTATTTTTAGAGCATAATCTCATTCTTTCATCAATTTCCAGATTTCTCCATTTAGCCAAGGAAGAGTGCTCTTTTGGCCAGGTTTGGATTTGATTTTCTTTAGGAAGCCATTTATTGTAGTCTGGATTGTGGATAGAAAAACCTGACTATCAGCTTCCACGTCTGTATAGGACAAGAGATCATTCCAGTTTATTCCCTTAATTGCTTTTTCAAAATAGTTTAATTCACTCTTAGGTATTCTGAGTTGATCCGGCTTTCTAACAGTAGACAGGTTAAACCTGCTCTTAGACAGCTTTCTGGCTATAAGTGTCAGATTATGATCAGACAGCCCAGTAACCATATTGAATGATTTAGTCACTCTCTCTGGTTTATTACTGAACACCAAATCAATCTGTGTTTTAGAGCAACAAGTCACCCTGGTTGGCCCTTTAACTAGCTGTGTAAGGTCAAAGGTATTAGTGATCCGTTTGAGCGTTTTCCTACAACACTTGTCTTCATAATTAATGTTAAAATCTCCCATTAAGATGACCTCTTTCCCAAAATCACATTCCCTAAGCATGGTATTAAACTGATCAAAAAACACACTTTTGGTGGAAGGTGGCCTATACATTCCAATAAGGGTAAAAGACATTTGGGGAGACAGTGTAACGTTCAGGCCGATACATTCTAGTTCATTATCACATGACCACTCAATTTGTTTACATCGGATATGTTCTTTAATGTAAATCATCACACCCCCTCCTCTTCCTTCAATCCTGTCTCTCCTGAAAACATTGTAGCCAGGCACAACCAAAGCAGCACATGGAGAGTGTCTATGGAGCCATGTCTCTGAGAGGCAGAGAAAGTCAAGGTTGGAGTCTGAGTAGATGTTGAATTTGATCACTTTTTGGAATGACACTACGAATGTTCAAGTGCCCCCCTAGTAGTCCCTTGGGCTTAGCTCGTGGGTCCCAGATGACTCGAGAGTGATTGACACATTGAAAAAAGTTTAATTTTCTGTGTTTTCTGACGGCTGGGTTTAGGCCGTTTTGTTTCGTTTTGATTAGGGGCAGTTCGGTAGCGCAATTAACAATCCCTCCCGCCTGCACTGGATGCGGGGAACTAATTAAAATAGCTTGCGTACCAGAAGCAGAGTCAGGGATCGCATATAGCGACTCTGGTATGTTTGAAGAGTCAAAATCTATCCTGGAGCCGGGTGAGTCGAGAGAAACCATAGGACCATAGCACTCACCCACCTCCACAGCGGCGACGACCAGTGGACGAGGCCATCCACCGCTCTCCACTCCGGTGCGTATCACTGGCTCGGTGATATTGGGCACAGGGTTGAGTTGTACCTCCCCGGAGAGCAGGAGGGTAGTGAACAGGTAGTTTAACAGTTTCCGATAAATGTTGGACTTGTGTTTGTTACGCCTAAGCGGTTCAGTAGAATAAGGAGTGAGGTAGACTTGGCCATTATTCAGAACATTATGGTATGCTGTGTACTGTCCGCTCCCGTGGAACGGTGAACCAATGTGTTTGGTGTTGATATTCTCCGGTAGTAGACTGATTGTGTCATCCCAGCAAGGACGCACTGAGATTATCAGTAGAGCAGCTACATAACTGACAATCATGGCAGAGTACTGGAGATAAAACACATAATCGCGCTTTAACTCTTTGCGTGAGTTACTTAGCTGGGGTCGGCGTACACCTGATGGTTTAGATAAAATTACAGCATTCGAATGAGAAGCCGCACCACCCTGTCTTCCGTCCGCCATTTTCCGTGTATGCGTCTTTGCTCTGCCGCGGGCGTTTGTGGAGAGATGCGTAACGGGTGCACGGGTTCTCACTTCTAGCTACTTCATGCTCATTGTTATTCATTGACACTGACCCAACTCCAGCCACTTTAATAATGGGAATTGATGGGAAATGATGTAAATATATCACTAGCCACTTTAAACAATGTTACCTTATATAATGTTACTTACCCTACATTATTCATCTCATATGCATACGTATATACTGTACTCTAGATCATCGACTGCATCCTTATGTCACTAGCCACTTTAACTATGCCACTTTGTTTACTTTGTCTACATACTCATCTCATATGTATATACTGTACTCGATACCATCTACTGTATGCTGCTCTGTACCATCACTCATTCATATATCCTTATGTACATATTCCTTATCCCCTTACACTGTGTATAAGACAGTAGTTTTGGAATTGTTAGTTAGATTACTTGTTGGTTATCACTGCATTGTCGGAACTAGAAGCACAAGCATTTCGCTACACTCGCATTAACATCTGCTAACCATGTGTATGTGACAAATAAAATTTGATTTGATTTGATTTTAAAAAGACTTGAGACAAGACAGACTGTGTGTGTGTGTGTGTGTGTGTAGGTGGTAGCTGCCTCTGAGAAGGAACAGAAGCCAGCAGGGAAGGAGAGTGAAGAGACGTCCAGCGAACCGTCCATCACCTCTTATGGAATGTGAGTGAACATAGAGGATATTAGGCCAGGGTGCGAATTATGGGTTGGCTCAAATAAACCGTCAGGGTTGGGAAGGTTACTTTCTAAATGTGATCCGTTACAGTTACAAGTTATCGGTCGGTAACGTAACTTTTGGATTACCCCCAAACTCAGTAATGTAATCTGATTACATTCCGTTACTTTTAGATTACTTTCCCCTGAAGAGCCATTAGAAGAAGACAATAATGTATGTTAACATTTGAACGACATCTATTGCAGGATAAATCAATGTTAATGTTGGCATAGCTGGCTATATATGGATGGAAAATTTGACTTTATGGGTTGGTTATGTAGGCTTCTTCTAACCCATCACTTTCCACTTCATATAATAATATGATTCAATTATATATTTACATTAAAAACCAAAGTCTATCAGAATTCCAGGCATTCCAATAATGTTATACCCCTTGATCTTCAAGAACAGGACTTGGAAATATGGAAGTATAGATTAGCCAAAGTGTTTAACCTGAGCATGACCCCAAAACTAAGGACTTAGCCAGTCTACTCTCTTTATGATTTTGTTGTCATGGAGGACTGATTCGCCTCATTGATTCGAGTTGAAAAGTAAATGCTGTTCTCATGGAATGGCATGCTTTGCCAAGAGTGTGCAATGCTGTCATCAAGGCAAAGGGTCGCTACTTTGAAGAATCTCAAATACAACATATATTTTGATTTGTTCAACACTTTGTTTGGTTACTACATGATTCCTTATGTGTTATTTCATAGTTTTGATGTCTTCACTATTATTCGACAATGTAGAAAATAGTCCAAATAAAGAAAAACCCTTGAATGAGGAGTGCCCAAACTTTTGAAGTCCAAAAATGGATGTAGCAACTACAGATTGGCCCTTTAAGCCTATCAAAAGTTTTAGGAAAAAAAAGCCTCACTTTTATTCTATAGGCTGGGATCCACACTATGCAGCTGTTATTCTATAGGCTGGGATCCGCACTATGCAGCTGTTATTCTATAGGCTGGGATCCACACTATGCAGCTGTTATTCTATAGGCTGGGATCCACAATATGCAGCTGTTATTCTATAGGCTGGGATCTGCACTATGCAGCTGTTATTCTATAGGCTGGGATCCACACTATGCAGATGTTATTCTATAGGCTGGGATCCACACTATGCAGCTGTTATTCTATAGGCTGGGATCCGCACTATGCAGCTGTTATTCTATAGGCTGGGATCCACACTATGCAGCTGTTATTCTATAGGCTGGGATCCACACTATGCAGCTGTTATTCTATAGGCTGGGATCCACACTATACAGCTGTTATCCTATAGGCTGGGATCCGCACTATGCAGCTGTTATTCTATAGGCTGGGATCCACACTATGCAGCTGTTATTCTATAGGCTGGGATCCACACTATGCAGCTGTTATTCTATAGGCTGGGATCCACACTATGCAGCTGTTATTCTATAGGCTGGGATCCACACTATGCAGCTGTTATCCTATAGGCTGGGATCCGCACTATGCAGCTGTTATTCTATAGGCTGGGATCCACACTATGCAGCTGTTATTCTATAGGCTGGGATCCACACTATGCAGCTGTTATTCTATAGGCTGGGATCCACACTATGCATCTTTTATTCTATAGGCTGGGATCCACACTATGCAGCTGTTATTCTATAGGCTGGGATCCACACTATGCAGCTGTTATTCTATAGGCTGGGATCCACACTATGCAGCTGTTATTCTATAGGCTGGGATCCACACTATGCAGCTGTTATTCTATAGGCTGGGATCCACACTATGCAGCTGTTATTCTATAGGCTGGGATCCACACTATGCAGCTGTTATTCTATAGGCTGGGATCCACACAATGCAGCTGTTATTCTATAGGCTGGGATCCACACTATGCAGCTGTTATTCTATAGGCTGGGATCCACACTATGCAGCTGTTATTCTATAGGCTGGACACTATGCAGCTGTTATTCTATAGGCTGGGATCCACACTATGCAGCTGTTATTCTATAGGCTGGGATCCACACTATGCAGCTGTTATTCTATAGGCTGGGATCCGCACTATGCAGCTGTTATTCTATAGGCTGGGATCCACACTATGCAGCTGTTATTCTATAGGCTGGGATCCACACTATGCAGCTGTTATTCTATAGGCTGGGATCTGCACTATGCAGCTGTTATTCTATAGGCTGGGATCCACACTATGCAGATGTTATTCTATAGGCTGGGATCCACACTATGCAGCTGTTATTCTATAGGCTGGGATCCGCACTATGCAGCTGTTATTCTATAGGCTGGGATCCACACTATGCAGCTGTTATTCTATAGGCTGGGATCCACACTATGCAGCTGTTATTCTATAGGCTGGGATCCACACTATGCAGCTGTTATCCTATAGGCTGGGATCCGCACTATGCAGCTGTTATTCTATAGGCTGGGATCCACACTATGCAGCTGTTATTCTATAGGCTGGGATCCACACTATGCAGCTGTTATTCTATAGGCTGGGATCCACACTATGCAGCTGTTATTCTATAGGCTGGGATCCACACTATGCAGCTGTTATTCTATAGGCTGGGATCCACACTATGCAGCTGTTATTCTATAGGCTGG
>NW_027040232.1:0-15000 GCF_034236695.1 Oncorhynchus nerka | reverse complement strand
CACATATAGATCACAGCCACATGCTGTCTGAAGTGTGTGTGCTACAGTTAACAGTGAGTTCTACAGTTCTACCCTCATATGTTACATCACCTGTACTCACTGTCATTGTCATTTCTACAGTTCTACCCTCGTATGTTACATCACCTGTACTCACTGTCATAGTCAGTTCTACAGTTCTACCCTCATATGTTACATCACCTGTACTCACTGTCATAGTCAGTTCCACAGTTCTACCCTCATATGTTACATCACCTGTACTCACTGTCGTAGTCAGTTCTACAGTTCTACCCTCATATGTTACATCACTTGTACTCACTGTCATAGTCAGTTCTACCCTCATATGTTACATCACCTGTACTCACTGTCATAGTCAGTTCTACAGGTCTACCCTCATATGTTACATCACCTGTAATCACTGTCATAGTCAGTTCTACCCTCAAATGTTCCATCACCTGTACTCACTGTCATAGTCAGTTCTACCCTCATATGTTACATCACCTGTAATCACTGTCATAGTCAGTTCTACCCTCATATGTTACATCACCTGTACTCACTGTCATAGTCAGTTCTACAGTTCTACCCTCATGTTAAAACACCTGTACTCACTGTCATAGTCAGTTCTACCCTCATATGTTACATCACCTGTACTCACTGTCATAGTCAGTTCTACAGTTCTACCCTCATATGTTACATCACCTGTACTCACTGTCATTGTCAGTTCATTTCAACACACCAAAACATCGGAGTACATTCCTGTACCATGTTGTGTGTGGCGATGTTCATGTTCTTTATATCAGTAGTCAGTATTTCTATTCTGTTATATCTTATCATATTTGTTATTTTAGAGACCCTCCATGTTGGATGTTCCAGCTCTGCTGCTGACCAGTCTGGAGGAGCTCACTGAAGAACAGCTGAAGACATTTCAGTTTTCCCTGACTACGGTCCAGCTGCCTGACTTTCCTCCCATCCCAGAGAGTCAGCTGGAGAACGTTGACAGACAGGTCACAGTGGATCAGATGGTGAAGAGTTACGGCCCTGAGAGAGCTGTGAGGAACACACTGAAGATCCTGAGGTGGATGAATCTGAATGATCTGGCAGAGAAGCTAGAGAGAGATCACACTAGAGGTAACATAACAACAATGTACAGTGCCTTGCGAAAGTATTCGGCCCCCTTGAACTTTGCGACCTTTTGCCACATTTCAGGCTTCAAACATAAAGATATAAAACTGTATTTTTTTGTGAAGAATCAACAACAAGTGGGACACAATCATGAAGTGGAACAACATTTATTGGATATTTCAAACTTTTTTAACAAATCAAAAACTGAAAAATTGGGCGTGCAAAATTATTCAGCCCCCTTAAGTTAATACTTTGTAGCGCCACCTTTTGCTGCGATTACAGCTGTAAGTCGCTTGGTGTATGTCCCTATCAGTTTTGCACATCGAGAGGCTGAAATTTTTTCCCATTCCTCCTTGTAAAACAGCTCGAGCTCAGTGAGGTTGGATGGAGAGCATTTGTGAACAGCAGTTTTCAGTTCTTTCCACAGATTCTCAATTGGATTCAGGTCTGGACTTTGACTTGGCCATTCTAACACCTGGATATGTTTATTTTTGAACCATTCCATTGTAGATTTTGCTTTATGTTTTGGATCATTGTCTTGTTAGAAGACAAATCTCCGTCCCAGTCTCAGGTCTTTTGCAGACTCCATCAGGTTTTCTTCCAGAATGGTCCTGTATTTGGCTCCATCCGTCTTCCCATCAATTTTAACCATCTTCCCTGTCCCTGCTGAAGAAAAGCAGGCCCAAACCATGATGCTGCCACCACCATGTTTGACAGTGGGGATGGTGTGTTCAGGGTGATGAGCTGTGTTGCTTTTACGCCAAACATAACATTTTGCATTGTTGCCAAAAAGTTCAATTTTGGTTTCATCTGACCAGAGCACCTTCTTCCACATGTTTGGTGTGTCTCCCAGGTGGCTTGTGGCAAACTTTAAACAACACTTTTTATGGATATCTTTAAGAAATGGCTTTCTTCTTGCCACTCTTCCATAAAGGCCAGATTTGTGCAATATACGACTGATTGTTGTCCTATGGACAGAGTGTCCCACCTCAGCTGTAGATCTCTGCAGTTCATCCAGAGTGATCATGGGCCTCTTGGCTGCATCTCTGATCAGTCTTCTCCTTGTATGAGCTGAAAGTTTAGAGGGACGGCCAGGTCTTGGTAGATTTGCAGTGGTCTGATACTCCTTCCATTTCAATATTATCGCTTGCACAGTGCTCCTTGGGATGTTTAAAACTTGGGAAATCTTTTTGTATTCAAATCCGGCTTTAAACTTCTTCACAACAGTATCTCAGACGTGCCTGGTGTGTTCCTTGTTCTTCATGATGCTCTCTGCGCTTTTAACGGACCTCTGAGACTATCACAGTGCAGGTGCATTTATACGGAGACTTGATTACACACAGGTGGATTGTATTTATCATCATTAGTCATTTAGGTCGACATTGGATCATTCAGAGATCCTCACTGAACTTCTGGAGAGAGATTGCTGCACTGAAAGTAAAGGGGCTGAATAATTTTGCACGCCCAATTTTTCAGTTTTTGATTTGTTAAAAAGGTTTGAAATATCCAATAAATGTTGTTCCACTTCATGATTGTGTCCCACTTGATGTTGATTCTTCACAAAAAAATACAGTTTTATATCTTTATGTTTGAAGCCTGAAATGTGGCACAAGGTCACAAAGTTCAAGGGGGCCGAATACTTTCGCAAGGCACTGTACATCAATCTATACATCACCATCACAGTTCAGTGTAGGTCTAACCAGAAATAACATTCAACTGACTTCATAATAACATTCAGCAGACCCCTCTTTTATAATGTTTATTCATGATGTATCCAGGTGACCCCTCTTTTATAATGTTTATTCATGATGTATCCAGGTGACCCCTCTTTTATAATGTTTATTCATGATGTATCCAGGTGACTCCTCTTTTATAATGTTTATTCATGATGTATCCAGGTGACCCCTCTTTTATAATGTTTATTCATGATGTATCCAGGTGACCCCTCTTTTATAATGTTTATTCATGATGTATCCAGGTGACCCCTCTTTTATAATGTTTATTCATGATGAATCCAGGTGACCCCATGATGATTAAACAACAATCCAACATTCATTACATTCCATACATACAGTCACCAATACAGTAGTGAAGATTTCACAAACAGACGAGATTTTCTAATCATGACTGTATATCTCTTCCTGAGCTTCCTAATCTGGAAGATGAACCAGAATAATCTGGCAGAGAAGTTAGAGATCAGAGAAGTAGGACTGTAGACAAGGACCCTAACTGACTCTCTATCCCCCTCCTGTCTTCCCCTCTGTTTCCCTGTTTCTCTCTTTCCAGTTCTACTGCTGACCAGTCTGCAAGAGCTCACTGAAGATCAGCTGAAGACATTTCAGTCTCAACTGACTAGTGGCAGGATATTTGGCTTTCCTCACATCCCAGAGAGCCAGCTGGAGAACACTGACAGACAGGACACAGTGGATCAGATGGTGAAGAGTTACGGCCCTGAGAGAGCTGTGAGGAACACATTGAGGATCCTGAGAAGGATAAAGCGACATGATGTAGCAGAGAAGTTACATAGAGATCACACTAGAGGTAACACTGTTAGGAAAATGTGTCAAACGTTCCTTCAAACAAAAGACATGATTTAAATGAATAATTGATCATGTAATACAACAAATATACCATTACCTCTCTTCACTTCTCTTCTATACCTGTATCTACCACAGCAGCAACATGGTGGAGAGACTCAGACAGTCATAAATGGAGAAGGAGGAAGGAGGGTGCAGTAATGAGGGTAAGACTAGTGGCCATGTCAGAGGTCAAATGTCATTGCGGACAAACCACATATAGATCACAGCCACATGCTGTCTGAAGTGTGTGTGCTACAGTTAACAGTGAGTTCTACAGTTCTACCCTCATATGTTACATCACCTGTACTCACTGTCATAGTCAGTTCTACCCTCAAATGTTACATAACCTGTACTCACTGTCATAGACAGTTCTACCCTCAAATGTTACATCACCTGTACTCACTGTCATAGTCAGTTCTACCCTCAAATGTTACATCACCTGTACTCACTGTCATAGACAGTTCTACAGTTCTACCCTCAAATGTTACATCACCTGTACTCACTGTCACTGTCAGTTCTACCCTCATATGTTAAAACACCTGTACTCACTGTCATAGTCAGTTCTACCCTCTTGTTACATCACCTGTACTCACTGTCATAGACAGTTCTACAGTTCTACCCTCAAATGTTACATCACCTGTACTCACGGTCATAGACAGTTCTACAGATCTACCCTCAAATGTTACATCACCTGTACTCACTGTCAGTTCTACAGTTCTACCCTCATATGTTACATCACCTGTACTCACTGTCATAGTCAGTTCTACCCTCAAATGTTACATTACCTGTACTCACTGTCATAGTCAGTTCTACCCTCATGTTACATCACCTGTAATCACTGTCATAGTCAGTTCTACAGTTCTACCCTCATATGTTACATCACCTGTACTCACTGTCATAGTCAGTTCTACCCTCATATGTTACATCACCTGTACTCACTGTTATAGTCAGTTCTACCCTCAAATGTTACACCACCTGTACTCACTGTCATATTCAGTTCTACCCTCATGTCACAAGTTTCTTCCTGGGAAGGAGAGAAGGACCAAAATGCAGGGCGGTAGTTGTCCATGGTTTTTTAATTAGAAAACTGAACATGAACACAACCAAAACAACAAAGTGAAAACCCGAAAACAGTGTGGCACTAACACAGGAAACAACCACCCACAAAACCCAACGCAAAACAGGCTACCTAAATGTGGTTCCCAATCAGAGACAATGACTAACACCTGCCTCTGATTGAGAACCATATCAGGCCAAACATAGAAATAGACAAACTAGACACACAACATAGAATGCCCACTCAGATCACACCCTGACCTGTATAGTCAGTTCTACCCTCATATGTTACATCACCTGTACTCACTGTCATAGTCAGTTCTACCCTCATATGTTACATCACCTGTACTCACTGTCATAGTCAGTTCTACCCTCATATGTTACATCACCTGTACTCACTGTCATAGTCAGTTCTACAGTTCTACCCTCATATGTTACATCACCTGTACTCACTGGCATAGACAGTTCTACAGTTCTACCCTCATATGTTACATCACCTGTACTCACTGTCATAGTCAGTTCTACTGTTCTACCCTCATATGTTACATCACCTGTACTCACTGTCATAGTCAGTTATACTGTTCTACCCTCATATGTTACATCACCTGTACTCACTGTCATAGTCAGTTCTACTGTTCTACCCTCATATGTTACATCACCTGTACTCACTGTCATAGTCAGTTCTACTGTTCTACCCTCATATGTTACATCACCTGTACTCACTGTCATAGTCAGTTCTACTGTTCTACCCTCATATGTTACATCACCTGTACTCACTGTCATAGTCAGTTCTACCCTCATATGTTACATCACCTGTACTCACTGTCATAGTCAGTTCTACAGTTCTACCCTCATATGTTACATCACCTGTACTCACTGTCATAGTCAGTTCTACCCTCATATGTTACATCACCTGTACTCACTGTCATGGTCAGTTCTACCCTCATATGTTACATCACCTGTACTCACTGTCATAGTCAGTTCTACTGTTCTACCCTCATATGTTACATCACCTGTACTCACTGTCATAGTCAGTTCTACCCTCATATGTTACATCACCTGTACTCACTGTCATAGTCAGTTCTACTGTTCTACCCTCATATGTTACAACACCTGTACTCACTGTCATAGTCAGTTCTACCCTCATATGTTATATCACCTGTACTCACTGTCATCGTCAGTTCTACATCACCTGTACTCACTATCATAGTCAGTTCTACTGTTCTACCCTCATATGTTACATCACTTGTACTCACTGTATAGTCAGTTCTACCCTCATATGTTACATCACCTGTACTCACTGTCATAGTCAGTTCTACCCTCATATGTTACATCACTTGTACTCACTGTATAGTCAGTTCTACCCTCATATGTTACATCACCTGTACTCACTGTCATAGTCAGTTCTACTGTTCTACCCTCATATGTTACATCAGCTGTACTCACTGTCATAGTCAGTTCTACCCTCATATGTTAAAACACCTGTACTCACTGTCATAGTCAGTTCTACCCTCATATGTTACATCACCTGTACTCACTGTCATAGTCAGTTGTACCCTCATATGTTACATCACCTGTACTCACTGTATAGTCAGTTCTACCCTCATATGTTACATCACCTGTACTCACTGCCATAGTCAGTTCTACTGTTCTACCCTCATATGTTACATCAGCTGTACTCACTGTCATAGTCAGTTCTACCCTCATATGTTAAAACACCTGTACTCACTGTCATAGTCAGTTCTACCCTCATATGTTACATCACTTGTACTCACTGTATAGTCAGTTCTACCCTCATATGTTACATCACCTGTACTCACTGTCATAGTCAGTTCTACTGTTCTACCCTCATATGTTACATCAGCTGTACTCACTGTCATAGTCAGTTCTACCCTCATATGTTAAAACACCTGTACTCACTGTCATAGTCAGTTCTACCCTCATATGTTACATCACCTGTACTCACTGTCATAGTCAGTTCTACCCTCATATGTTACATCACCTGTACTTACTGTCATAGTCAGTTCTACCCTCATATGTTAAAACACCTGTACTCACTGTCATAGTCAGTTCTACAGTTCTACCCTCATATGTTACATCACCTGTACTCACTGTCATAGTCAGTTCTACTCTCATATGTTACATCACCTGTACCCACTGTCATAGTCAGTTCTACTGTTCTACCCTCATATGTTACATCACCTGTACTCACTGTCATAGTCGGTTCTACAGTTCTATCCTCATATGTTAAAACACCTGTACTCACTGTCATCGTCAGTTCTACCCTCATATGTTACATCACCTGTACTCACTGTCATAGTCAGTTCTACCCTCATATGTTACATCACCTGTACTCACTGTCATAGTCAGTTCTACAGTTCTACCCTCATATGTTACATCACCTGTACTCACTGTCATAGTCAGTTCTACAGTTCTACCCTCATATGTTACATCACCTGTACTCACTGTCATAGTCAGTTCTACTGTTCTACCCTCATATGTTACATCACCTGTACTCACTGTCATAGTCAGTTCTACTGTTCTACCCTCATATGTTACATCACCTGTACTCACTGTCATAGTTGGTTCTACAGTTCTATCCTCATATGTTACATCACCTGTACTCACTGTCATAGTCAGTTCTACTGTTCTACCCTCATATGTTACAACACCTGTACTCACTGTCATAGTCAGTTCTACCCTCATATGTTATATCACCTGTACTCACTGTCATCGTCAGTTCTACATCACCTGTACTCACTATCATAGTCAGTTCTACTGTTCTACCCTCATATGTTACATCACTTGTACTCACTGTATAGTCAGTTCTACCCTCATATGTTACATCACCTGTACTCACTGGCATAGTCAGTTCTACTGTTCTACCCTCATATGTTACATCACCTGTACTCACTGTCATAGTCAGTTCTACTGTTCTACCCTCATATGTTACATCACCTGTACTCACTGTATAGTCAGTTCTACCCTCATATGTTACATCACTTGTACTCACTGTATAGTCAGTTCTACCCTCATATGTTACATCACCTGTACTCACTGTCATAGTCAGTTCTACCCTCATATGTTACATCACCTGTACTCACTGTCATAGTCAGTTCTACCCTCATATGTTACATCACCTGTACTCACTGTCATAGTCGGTTCTACAGTTCTACCCTCATATGTTAAAACACCTGTACTCACTGTCATAGTCAGTTCTACCCTCATATGTGACATCACCTGTACTCACTGTCATAGTCAGTTCTACCCTCATATGTTAAAACACCTGTACTCACTGTCATAGTCAGTTCTACAGTTCTACCCTCATATGTTACATCACCTGTACTCACTGTCATAGTCAGTTCTACTGTTCTACCCTCATATGTTACATCACCTGTACTCACTGTCATAGTCAGTTCTACTGTTCTACCCTCATATGTTACATCACCTGTACTCACTGTCATAGTCAGTTCTACAGTTCTACCCTCATATGTTACATCACCTGTACTCACTGTCATAGTCGGTTCTACAGTTCTATCCTCATATGTTACATCACCTGTACTCACTGTCATAGTCAGTTCTACAGTTCTACCCTCATATGTTACATCACCTGTACTCACTGTCATAGTCAGTTCTACCCTCATATGTTACATCACCTGTACTCACTGTCATAGTCAGTTCTACTGTTCTACCCTCATATGTTACTACACCTGTACTCACTGTCATAGTCAGTTCTACCCTCATATGTTATATCACCTGTACTCACTGTCATAGTCAGTTCTACCCTCATATGTTACATCACCTGTACTCACTGTCATAGTCAGTTCTACCCTCATATGTTACATCACCTGTACTCACTATCATAGTCAGTTCTACTGTTCTGCCCTCATATGTTACATCACCTGTACTCACTGTCATAGTCAGTTCTACTGTTCTACCCTCATATGTTACATCACCTGTACTCACTGTCATAGTCAGTTCTACTGTTCTACCCTCATATGTTACATCACCTGTACTCACTGTATAGTCAGTTCTACCCTCATATGTTACATCACTTGTACTCACTGTATAGTCAGTTCTACCCTCATATGTTACATCACCTGTACTCACTGTCATAGTCAGTTCTACTGTTCTACCCTCATATGTTGCATCACCTGTACTCACTGTCATAGTCAGTTCTACTGTTCTACCCTCATATGTTACATCACCTGTACTCACTGTCATAGTCGGTTCTACAGTTCTATCCTCATATGTTAAAACACCTGTACTCACTGTCATAGTCAGTTCTACAGTTCTACCCTCATATGTTACATCACCTGTACTCACTGTCATAGTCAGTTCTACTGTTCTACCCTCATATGTTACATCACCTGTACTCACTGTCATAGTCAGTTCTACTGTTCTACCCTCATATGTTACATCACCTGTACTCACTGTCATAGTCGGTTCTACAGTTCTATCCTCATATGTTACATCACCTGTACTCACTGTCATAGTCAGTTCTACTGTTCTACCCTCATATGTTACAACACCTGTACTCACTGTCATAGTCAGTTCTACCCTCATATGTTACATCACTTGTACTCACTGTATAGTCAGTTCTACCCTCATATGTTACATCACCTGTACTCACTGTCATAGTCAGTTCTACCCTCATATGTTACAACACCTGTACTCACTGTATAGTCAGTTCTACCCTCATATGTTACATCACCTGTACTCACTGTCATAGTCAGTTCTACTGTTCTACCCTCATATGTTACATCAGCTGTACTCACTGTCATAGTCAGTTCTACCCTCATATGTTAAAACACCTGTACTCACTGTCATAGTCAGTTCTACCCTCATATGTTACATCACTTGTACTCACTGTATAGTCAGTTCTACCCTCATATGTTACATCACCTGTACTCACTGTCATAGTCAGTTCTACTGTTCTACCTCATATGTTACATCAGCTGTACTCACTGTCATAGTCAGTTCTACCCTCATATGTTAAAACACCTGTACTCACTGTCATAGTCAGTTCTACCTCATATGTTACATCACCTGTACTCACTGTCATAGTCAGTTCTACCTCATATGTTACATCACCTGTACTTACTGTCATAGTCAGTTCTACCTCATATGTTAAAACACCTGTACTCACTGTCATAGTCAGTTCTACAGTTCTACCCTCATATGTTACATCACCTGTACTCACTGTCATAGTCAGTTCTACTCTCATATGTTACATCACCTGTACTCACTGTCATAGTCAGTTCTACTGTTCTACCCTCATATGTTACATCACCTGTACTCACTGTCATAGTCGGTTCTACAGTTCTATCCTCATATGTTAAAACACCTGTACTCACTGTCATCGTCAGTTCTACCTCATATGTTACATCACCTGTACTCACTGTCATAGTCAGTTCTACCCTCATATGTTACATCACCTGTACTCACTGTCATAGTCAGTTCTACAGTTCTACCCTCATATGTTACATCACCTGTACTCACTGTCATAGTCAGTTCTACTGTTCTACCCTCATATGTTACATCACCTGTACTCACTGTCATAGTCAGTTCTACTGTTCTACCCTCATATGTTACATCACCTGTACTCACTGTCATAGTTGGTTCTACAGTTCTATCCTCATATGTTACATCACCTGTACTCACTGTCATAGTCAGTTCTACTGTTCTACCCTCATATGTTACAACACCTGTACTCACTGTCATAGTCAGTTCTACCCTCATATGTTATATCACCTGTACTCACTGTCATCGTCAGTTCTACATCACCTGTACTCACTATCATAGTCAGTTCTACTGTTCTACCCTCATATGTTACATCACTTGTACTCACTGTATAGTCAGTTCTACCCTCATATGTTACATCACCTGTACTCACTGTCATAGTCAGTTCTACTGTTCTACCCTCATATGTTACATCACCTGTACTCACTGTCATAGTCAGTTCTACCCTCATATGTTACATCACCTGTACTCACTGTCATAGTCAGTTCTACCCTCATATGTTACATCACCTGTACTCACTGTCATAGTCGGTTCTACAGTTCTACCCTCATATGTTAAAACACCTGTACTCACTGTCATAGTCAGTTCTACCCTCATATGTGACATCACCTGTACTCACTGTCATAGTCAGTTCTACCCTCATATGTTAAAACACCTGTACTCACTGTCATAGTCAGTTCTACAGTTCTACCCTCATATGTTACATCACCTGTACTCACTGTCATAGTCAGTTCTACTGTTCTACCCTCATATGTTACATCACCTGCACTCACTGTCATAGTCAGTTCTACTGTTCTACCCTCATATGTTACATCACCTGTACTCACTGTCATAGTCAGTTCTACAGTTCTACCCTCATATGTTACATCACCTGTACTCACTGTCATAGTCGGTTCTACAGTTCTATCCTCATATGTTACATCACCTGTACTCACTGTCATAGTCAGTTCTACAGTTCTACCCTCATATGTTACATCACCTGTACTCACTGTCATGGTCAGTTCTACCCTCATATGTTACATCACCTGTACTCACTGTCATAGTCAGTTCTACTGTTCTACCCTCATATGTTACTACACCTGTACTCACTGTCATAGTCAGTTCTACCCTCATATGTTACATCACCTGTACTCACTGTATAGTCAGTTCTACCCTCATATGTTACATCACCTGTACTCACTGTCATAGTCAGTTCTACTGTTCTACCCTCATATGTTACATCAGCTGTACTCACTGTCATAGTCAGTTCTACCCTCATATGTTAAAACACCTGTACTCACTGTCATAGTCAGTTCTACCCTCATATGTTACATCACTTGTACTCACTGTATAGTCAGTTCTACCCTCATATGTTACATCACCTGTACTCACTGTCATAGTCAGTTCTACTGTTCTACCTCATATGTTACATCAGCTGTACTCACTGTCATAGTCAGTTCTACCCTCATATGTTAAAACACCTGTACTCACTGTCATAGTCAGTTCTACCTCATATGTTACATCACCTGTACTCACTGTCATAGTCAGTTCTACTGTTCTACCCTCATATGTTACATCAGCTGTACTCACTGTCATAGTCAGTTCTACCCTCATATGTTAAAACACCTGTACTCACTGTCATAGTCAGTTCTACCCTCATATGTTACATCACTTGTACTCACTGTATAGTCAGTTCTACCCTCATATGTTACATCACCTGTACTCACTGTCATAGTCAGTTCTACTGTTCTACCCTCATATGTTACATCAGCTGTACTCACTGTCATAGTCAGTTCTACCCTCATATGTTAAAACACCTGTACTCACTGTCATAGTCAGTTCTACCCTCATATGTTACATCACCTGTACTCACTGTCATAGTCAGTTCTACCCTCATATGTTACCTCACCTGTACTTACTGTCATAGTCAGTTCTACCCTCATATGTTAAAACACCTGTACTCACTGTCATAGTCAGTTCTACAGTTCTACCCTCATATGTTACATCACCTGTACTCACTGTCATAGTCAGTTCTACCCTCATATGTTACATCACCTGTACTCACTGTCATAGTCAGTTCTACAGTTCTACCCTCATATGTTACATCACCTGTACTCACTGTCATAGTCAGTTCTACTGTTCTACCCTCATATGTTACATCACCTGTACTCACTGTCATAGTCAGTTCTACTGTTCTACCCTCATATGTTACATCACCTGTACTCACTCATAGTTGGTTCTACAGTTCTATCCTCATATGTTACATCACCTGTACTCACTGTCATAGTCAGTTCTACTGTTCTACCCTCATATGTTACAACACCTGTACTCACTGTCATAGTCAGTTCTACCCTCATATGTTATATCACCTGTACTCACTGTCATCGTCAGTTCTACATCACCTGTACTCACTATCATAGTCAGTTCTACTGTTCTACCCTCATATGTTACATCACTTGTACTCACTGTATAGTCAGTTCTACCCTCATATGTTACATCACCTGTACTCACTGTCATAGTCAGTTCTACCCTCATATGTTACATCACCTGTACTCACTGTATAGTCAGTTCTACCCTCATATGTTACATCACCTGTACTCACTGTCATAGTCAGTTCTACTGTTCTACCCTCATATGTTACATCAGCTGTACTCACTGTCATAGTCAGTTCTACCCTCATATGTTAAAACACCTGTACTCACTGTCATAGTCAGTTCTACCCTCATATGTTACATCACTTGTACTCACTGTATAGTCAGTTCTACCCTCATATGTTACATCACCTGTACTCACTGTCATAGTCAGTTCTACTGTTCTACCCTCATATGTTACATCAGCTGTACTCACTGTCATAGTCAGTTCTACCCTCATATGTTAAAACACCTGTACTCACTGTCATAGTCAGTTCTACCCTCATATGTTACATCACCTGTACTCACTGTCATAGTCAGTTCTACTGTTCTACCCTCATATGTTACATCAGCTGTACTCACTGTCATAGTCAGTTCTACCCTCATATGTTAAAACACCTGTACTCACTGTCATAGTCAGTTCTACCCTCATATGTTACATCACTTGTACTCACTGTATAGTCAGTTCTACCCTCATATGTTACATCACCTGTACTCACTGTCATAGTCAGTTCTACCCTCATATGTTACATCACCTGTACTCACTGTCATAGTCAGTTCTACCCTCATATGTTACATCACCTGTACTCACTATCATAGTCAGTTCTACTGTTCTGCCCTCATATGTTACATCACCTGTACTCACTGTCATAGTCAGTTCTACTGTTCTACCCTCATATGTTACATCACCTGTACTCACTGTCATAGTCAGTTCTACTGTTCTACCCTCATATGTTACATCACCTGTACTCACTGTATAGTCAGTTCTACCCTCATATGTTACATCACTTGTACTCACTGTATAGTCAGTTCTACCCTCATATGTTACATCACCTGTACTCACTGTCATAGTCAGTTCTACTGTTCTACCTCATATGTTACATCACCTGTACTCACTGTCATAGTCAGTTCTACTGTTCTACCTCATATGTTACATCACCTGTACTCACTGTATAGTCAGTTCTACCCTCATATGTTACATCACTTGTACTCACTGTATAGTCAGTTCTACCCTCATATGTTACATCACCTGTACTCACTGTCATAGTCAGTTCTACTGTTCTACCCTCATATGTTACATCACCTGTACTCACTGTCATAGTCAGTTCTACTGTTCTACCCTCATATGTTACATCACCTGTACTCACTGTCATAGTCGGTTCCACAGTTCTATCCTCATATGTTAAAACACCTGTACTCACTGTCATCGTCAGTTCTACCCTCATATGTTACATCACCTGTACTCACTGTCATAGTCAGTTCTACCCTCATATGTTACATCACCTGTACTCACTGTCATAGTCAGTTCTACAGTTCTACCCTCATATGTTACATCACCTGTACTCACTGTCATAGTCAGTTCTACAGTTCTACCCTCATATGTTACATCACCTGTACTCACTGTCATAGTCAGTTCTACTGTTCTACCCTCATATGTTACATCACCTGTACTCACTGTCATAGTCAGTTCTACTGTTCTACCCTCATATGTTACATCACCTGTACTCACTGTCATAGTCGGTTCTACAGTTCTATCCTCATATGTTACATCACCTGTACTCACTGTCATAGTCAGTTCTACTGTTCTACCCTCATATGTTACAACACCTGTACTCACTGTCATAGTCAGTTCTACCCTCATATGTTAAAACACCTGTACTCACTGTCATAGTCAGTTCTACATCACCTGTACTCACTATCATAGTCAGTTCTACTGTTCTACCCTCATATGTTACATCACTTGTACTCACTGTATAGTCAGTTCTACCCTCATATGTTACATCACCTGTACTCACTGTCATAGTCAGTTCTACTGTTCTACCCTCATATGTTACATCACCTGTACTCACTGTCATAGTCAGTTCTACCCTCATATGTTACATCACCTGTACTCACTGTCATAGTCGGTTCTACAGTTCTACCCTCATATGTTAAAACACCTGTACTCACTGTCATAGTCAGTTCTACCCTCATATGTGACATCACCTGTACTCACTGTCATAGTCAGTTCTACCTCATATGTTAAAACACCTGTACTCACTGTCATAGTCAGTTACATCTACAGTCATAGTCACCCTCATATGTTACATCACCTGTACTCACTGTCATAGTCA